>NC_081574.1:4823427-5018322 GCF_022355385.1 Mustela nigripes | reverse complement strand
TTCTGTTCCTTTCCATTCCGTTCCATTCCATTTTAGTTTTTTGCTTATCTGCCATTCTAAAGATCCTACAGTGATCACGTTTAACTTGTGTTACAGGAAAACACAATCAGAGCTCTTCAGGAAGTGCCCTCTGGATCTGGCTGTGCAGAGGTCTTCAGGGATCCCAGCGAACACCATCTCTGTGGAGTGGCGGTGCCCACAGGCAGGGGGCAGCCAGCTGAGGAATGAAGGTATGGTGTGAAAAAGCAAACCACAGGTGTGCACTTTTGTGTTGGGATTCTGCCCATGAAGGAGACAGCACAGACGGACTAGTCACCGGAGGGACATGCAAACGTGAGTAAGGATTTGATAGTTTAAATGGAAGTATCTTGCACGATAAATAAGACAATGGAAAATGTCCAGGTGACAGACAAATGATAAACATATTAGTGAAAAGGGGCACAGAATAACATATTCCTGGTAAAATGAGAGTAAATAGACTCCAACACATGGGAAAAAATTCCTTTGTCCCAGAGGAGGAATTAGCTCTTCTGTCCTAAGAGGACAAGAGGCAGACAGATGTGGGGAACAGAAGGAACAAGATGTTCTTTCTGACCGATTATCCTCTCTCTCAAGTGAGAGGCCAGAGTCATCTTCTGAGGGTGAGTGGAGACCATGTGGTCAGCGGGGTTAGGAGAGGAGAGACCATTGGGAAGAGGTTCTCTGAGGAACAGGAGAGTGAGTCGACCTGAGAAATACCGTGGAATTGCATTGTTCCCATGCCCAAGGATCTGCAGCTGACGGCTGAGAATTTCTAGTGGAAACAGTCTGCTTCATGGGTCCGTCTGCTGGCAGTGACCTGCCTCTGGGGTCCAGGCAAGCACATTATAAGAAAGTGGATCAGTGGGTTCAGCTCCTAGATTGTAAAATAAGATCCGTACGTACACCTCCTGGGCGTTCTTTGGAAATTACATGAGGTAATGCTAACTGAATGCTTAGATCACTGCTTGCCACCTCAAAACGGTGAGTTAAGAGTTCGGTAATGAATTGTGTCCCTGGGTCAGTGTTCTCACAAGCACGTATGTGTGCATGGGTGCACACACACACACACACACACACACACCCCTAAAATAAATAAATATACATCAATAAAATAGGAATACTTATATATACATTTCATAAAGTAGGATTTCAGTGATACTTTAAATATAGCATCCAACGGCTTCTGTCATACTGCTTCAAACCCCTATTTCCCTCGTTACAAAATTCTTTTATTCTTATTTTTGCATATTTTCATTTTATCTCCCTTCTCTTAGTTCTAGAACTAAGTTGTTTCATTCAATCTTTCCAGTAGTTTTAATTATTAATCTGGTGATAGTTTTCTATTTCATTTCTTTGTATTTTAATCTTGTTTTCTTCAATGTGTTTGGTTTGTTTCAATGTTAAGTTCTTGTAATGAATCCTTATGAGTGAGTCTTCATTTACAGATATGTTTCACTGGATGGTTGGTGTGATCTCTGAGTTATCTCTTTGATAATATCGGCCGAGCCTAGATACCCAGTTTTAATGAAGGTTTCTACCTATAAGACTCATGTAGTTGACCTGTGGAGTTCATTCGTGGCAGCACTGTTTTAAAAGGTGATATATGGGGCGCCTGGGTGGCTCGGTGGGTTAAAGCCTCTGCCTTCGGCTCAGGTCATGATCTCAGGGTCCTGGGATCGAGCCCCGTGTCGGGCTCCCTGCTCAGCAGGGAGCCTGCTTCCCCCTTTCTCTCTGCCTGCCTCTCTGCCTACTTGTGATCTCTGTCTGTCAAATAAATAAATAAATAAATAAATAATCTTTAAAAAAAAAAAACAAAAAAGGTGATATGCATCTGTGTTCTGATTAGCAGCGCCTTGTAATGAATAAAGACAAACACAAATCAGTACAATGTAGCTATCATGACTTCACCCAGAGATAATTCCTACTGATATTTTGGGGTATGTCTTTGGAGACTTTGGAAAACACAGATTGATGGAGCTGAGAGCCAGATGCCAAGTGAGTGTGCAATTCTATTTCCATGTTTATATTTTTGTGTATACCGAAACAGACATTTTAATGGAAATCACACAATGTGTATCAGGAAACTTATACTTAATTTTTGCTCTAGAGGTTTGTAACAGTTTTTTACTTAAACTTTGAATCCAATATTTACTGAACATTTTTGTTTCCTACCGTGTTTCTGTAGGTGTGCACTTCTGCCTTCTGGTTGTAAATTAATATTTACTTAAAACTCACTCGGATGGATTGGTTGTGCTGGACCTCCTCCTCTCTCTCACTGATCAATAATTTTGTGATCAAGTAGTTCTTATTCTCTATTATCACCTTGAATTTACACATTAAGAAACAGAATGAGAAGAAATCAATTAGCATCAGAGAACATGATTTCCTTTGCATTTTTTTTTCCTGGGTAATTGCTTTCAGAGGCTATGCTTGCAAATGTTGGCTGCTGCTGTCTTGTACATCACATGATAAACTATACTATAATTTTGCAACTTTTTTTTACTGTTAGCATACTTCAGTGTTACCTTTCAACACCTCTTCTTTACTTTCTCGAACTTACCATCTATCAGGATTGCAGGCAGGGGGCCTGAGTGTTGTGAGAACATCAGTCTTTGTGTGTAGCATCTCCTTTGTGGGTGTGTTAATGAAATGTGGGCAGTTCAAGTTGGAAAGAGAACTGTTTCCTGTTCTAAAGTTTATATTCCCTTAAGCAATATTGAAATAAAATATCAGAATACCTTCTAAGAGATATTGATCATTATTTTTCTTTTAATTTTCTTTATTTTGTAGGGGAGGAGAAACTTCCCTCTCCTATTTAGGGTTCTTGGCGGGGTTATTAACATGTATTCTTCCTGTGCACATGGGTGATTCTCAGGAAAAATGAGTAATGCCTTAAGGTCGCTAAATACCGTCATCGTAGGGAAAGGGGAAGGGACGTTGGCTTTTCAGGGGAGAGGAAATGGCTTTCAGGACAGGTGAATGGGACCTTGTACGAATAGTTGGGAGCTGTGATAGTTTGTGAGAAAGTATATATGGGTGTGATGCTGACTTCTAACTCCTAGACTTCTCTCCTGTGACAAGAGTCATTTCTCCCTGGCTGATGACAGTCCTTGCAGGGGATTTATGATTTATGACAGTTGAGTTCTTTTTGGATGATCTGTCTTCAGACAGATAAGGGAGTTCAGAGATAGCTTTTCCCTGCATTGGTGTTTTTCAAGTTCCTAAGGCTCAAAATAATCAATGTACCAAAGTTGTATATTTTGGGGCAGTATGTCCTGAACTCCCACGGTCTTATTCTGCTACCCCTCGATATCTGAGCTCTAACCCTGCTGCATGGGGATGGGGAATAGTGTGGGATATAGAATGTTAGCCCAGCAAAACTGTTTTCCAAAACAAGATTTAATTGTAAGCCTGTTTATATCGTGCTTTAAAACAAAACGGAGTATTTTGTGGTAATAAGTTTAACTTCCTCTAGAAATAAAACCAGATGTTTAAAAGCAAAGCAAATATCTTCTCCCATTCTGTAGCTTGACTTTTAGTTTTGTTGATTGGTTCCTTTGCTGTGCAGACGCTTTTTATGTTGACGAAGCCCCAGTAGTTTATTTTTCTTTTGTTTCCCTGGATTAGACAGATCTAGGAAGATGTTGCAATGGCTAATATTAAAGAGGTTACTATCTGTGTCTTCCTCTAAAATGTTAATGGTTTCAGGTCTCACATTTAGGTCTTAATCCATTGGGACTTTATTTTTGTGTATGGTGTAAGAAAGTGGTCCAGGTTCAATCTTTTGCTTGCTTCTGTCCAGTTTTCCTAACACCATGTGGTGAAGAGACCATTTTTTCCAATTGTATATTCTTTCCTGTTTTGTCAAAGTTTAATTGACCATATAGTTGTCGTTTCATTTCTGGGCTTTCTATTCTGTTCCACTGATGTATTTGTATATGTCTATTTTTTTTATGCCAGTATCATACTATCTTAATAATTACAGGCTCTGTAGTATAGCTCAAAGTGCATAATTGTGATGCCTCCAGCTTTGGTTTTCTTTTTCAGAATTGCTTTGGCAATTCGGTGTCTTTGTAGTTCCATTCGTATTTTAGGATTGTTTGTTCTTTTTCTGTGAAAAATGCTGTTGATATTTTTAAAACATTTTAAAAATCTTAATTCAATTAATTAACATAAAATGTATTATTGGTTTCCAAGGTACAGGCCTGTGATTCATCAGACTTATATAACACCCAGAGCTCGTTACATCACATGCCCTCCTTAAAGGCATTTTGATAGAGATTGACTTAAATGTGTGGATTATTTTGGGTAGTAGAGACATTTTAACAATATTTGTTCTTGTAGCCTATGAGTTAATGTTATACTGTATGTTCAGTAACTGGAATTTAAGTAAAAACTTCAAAAAAACAAAAACAAAGCAAAAAATTTTTTACAAGTGCTGTGTCTAATTAAAACTAATAAAAATAAGACATTTTAGAGTTAAATAATGTGTACTTATTTTTTTTATTTTCTAAAAGATTTTATTTATTTATTTGTCAGAGAGAGAGAGAGAGAGAGAGTGCACAAACGGGGCAGCAGCCGATAGAGGGAGAAGTAGGCTTTTCGCGGAGCAAGGAGCCTGATGTAGAGCTTGATCCCAGGACCCTGGGATCATGGTGTGAGCTGAAGGCAGAGGCTTAAACCGACTGAGCCCCCCAAGTGCTCCCGGACTTTGTTTTTACGGTTCCATGAAACTGCAGTTTTTACCTCTGCGTGGATGGAATGACTTTTCTCTGCTACGCTTACTATTGATTAACTCCTTGTATTCCTGGCAAATCTGTTCTACTCGGTGTCCCTTATGATGGGGAGCAGGTAGGGGTGGTGTCGATGACTTTGTTGTATCACTTCCTGTCCTATTTATAATGCAGTCTCCACTAAATTATACCTGGTCGGAGCTAAGAGAGATATTTAAAATTCCCTTAAAAAAGCTGCTAGTCAGTAAGAGTGCATTGCTCCTTGTCAGAAGAATGAAATGAGCCACTTCAAATAAAAATGCTGGCCACAGCAAGCAGGTGCAGCGATGGGCTGCTGCCCACAAGGTCAGCATAACAGAGAAGTAAACTTCAGAATGTCTTCCGAGTCGCTTCGGCACACTGTACCTGAAGAAACCAGAAAGGGAGAAGAGATTCTGCAAGAGAAAAAATACCACAACATTATCCCTTCCAGACTGAATTCCATCACAACTCAGGAAGTAGCGCAGTAATTTGGTTCACATTTTATGAGATTAGGTGATTCAAACTTTTTATATTTCAATGAAATCTTAGAAGTGTATCATATCTAAAAAGATTTTTAAAAATTATGTCACGCCATAATGAAGTGCTTAAAACAGTACTTACGAAACATTGAGAACATGGCCCTCATCAAAGCTAATTAGGCCACAATGAACATTTCAAGGTTCCAGTGAAGCAGTACTGAGGCAATAATTCCTAATTATGAAAGGACCATCGTAAAAGTACTGCACAGTGTTACTGTTGTAACAGTGTGGTACGAAGAGCCTTGGTGAGACTTCTCTGCCATTTCTGATCAGCGTACAAGGCCTGGCGTCATCTCAGGATGCCCCAAATGCAGACAGATTTTTTTCTTTTTTTAATTAAATTTTTTATTTCAATGGTGGTGTGGTTATTAACATGCTGTATTACGTTAGTTTCAGGTGTACACTATAGTGATTCGACTCTTCTGTCCAACACCCAGTGTGTGTCATGGCAGGTGCCTCCTCCGTCCCCATGACCTGTTTCCCCATCTCTCACCTCCTCTCCTCTCTGATAACCATCTCTTTGTTCTCTAGACTTGAGAGTCTGTTTCTTGGTTTTCCTCTCTCTCTCTCTCTCTCTCTCTCTTTCTCTCTCTCTTCCCCTCCTCTCTCTCTTTCATTTGCTTGTTTCTTAAATTCTACGTATAAGTGAAATCATGGTATTTGCCTTTCTCTGACTAATTCTGCAAGCATTACTCTCTAGATTCATCCATGCCATTGCAAATAGCACAACTTCATTTTTATGGCTGAATAATATTCCATTATGTATATGTACTTCATTTTCTTTATCCATTCATTAATGAGTGGACGCTAGGGCTGCTTCCGAATCTTGGCTACTGTAAATAATGCTGCTGTAAACATAGGTGTGCATGTATCCCTTTGAATAAGGGTTTTGTACTTTTTGGGTAAATACCCAGTAGAGTGTTAGTTGGATCATAGGGTAGGTCTATTTTTAACTTTTTGAGGAACCTCCATACTGTCTTCCACAGTGACTGCATCAGTTTGTTTTCCCACCAACAACATAAAAGGGTTTCTCTTTCTCCACATCCTCACCAATACCTGTCTCTTACGTTGTTGATTTTAGCCATTCTGACAGGTGTGAGGTGGCGTCTCATTGTAGCTTTGATTTGCATCTCCTTGATGATAAGTGATGTTGAGCATCTTTCTGTGTGTCTACTGGCCATCTGTTATGGTTTTTTTTTTTTCCCTTGAATGTTGTGGTCTAAATGTCTGTGTCCCCCCAAATTCATATGTTGAAATCCTAATTCTCAAAGATGATGTGATTAGCAGGTGGGGTGTTTGTGAAGTGTTTAAGTCATTAAATCAGAACCCTCAGGAATGGGACTGGGCCCTCATCAAAAGGACCCCAGAGAGCTCTCTAGCTGTTTCCATCATGGAAAGACACAGCGAGAAGGCATCAGCCATGGACTGGAAAGAGAGCCCTTGCGAGAACATAGCCATGCTGGTGCCTTGCTCTCATACTTCCAGTCTCCAGACTGTAAACAATACATTTATATTGTTTATAAGATACCAGGACTTTGGTATTTTCTTATAGCAGCTTGGATGGACAAAGAGAAAAAACATCGATCCTGAGACGTGGGGGTGCTGGTGTAACACGTACCTGGAAATGTGGGAACCACTGCTTAGGAAGTGGGGGAAGGGTGGAGGCTGGTTCAGAGTTGCAGTGTGTGCTGGACAAAGCCCGCATTGCTGTTAACGGACCATTATTAGCAATTTTCATGGCCACTCGGGAGAGAAGGAGTGCAGTAGAGAGAGCCTTTGTCTTCCTAGAGATTACATAAGTAGTCATAAGCGGAATGTTAGTAAAAATATGGACAGTGGACATCATTCTGATGAGGTCTCAGATGGAAATCAGGAGCGTGTTATTGGAAACCGGAGGAAAGGTGATTTTTTTCAGAAAGTGACAGAGGACTTGGCTGAACTGTGTTCATACCCTAGGATTTTGTAGAACTTGTTGGGGATGATACTAGATATTTGGCTGAAGAAGTTTCTAAGAAAAGTGTTAAAGAAGCAGACTTGCTCCTCTTGAATGCCTATAATAAAATGTGAGAAGAGAGAAATGACTTAAAGATCAAATGGTTCACAAAAGAAAAATAGAAATTTAAAATTTGGAAAATTCGTTGCCTCTTCATATTGAAAGAAATAAGGAAATTTATCCAAGAGAGAACAAGTATGTGTGGTCAGAGAACTGTTCGAGGAGATGAGTCAGCTGTCCAAACACAAACCAGGCCAGTCATTAAAGTAGACTGGCCAACACCATTTACTAGCTACGTTTTGCATATTCTCTGGGCTGTCACATCACAGTCTTGGGGTAGAGGAAGAAATGGCTAAAGTTAGAAATCCCCACAATTTTGTATGTTAGTGAGGGCGTGGAGGTTTCAGACCTATAATTGTGTTTGGGTGAGACTGTAAAATGATCCAATTAGTGATCTCAGTCAGTTGATTGAGAATTTCTTCAAGGGTTTAAGCTTAACCTACTCTGTGACTCAGTCATTCCATTAAGAGATATTTACCTAAGAGAAATTTAATATTTTTACCAAAAAATTTGTATGGAAGTGTTCATAGCAGTTTTATTCACAAGAGTAAAAAACTAGAAACAGGAACAAAAACTTAAATTTGTATCACCTGGTAAATGGTTACACACAATGGGATATATTCCAATGAAATACTACTTAGCAATAAAATAAGTAAATTACTTTCATGTGCAGTGACTTGGATAAGTTTTATTCATTTTGCTTAGTGAAAGAAACTGAATCATACTTACTGTATGATTCTGTTTTTATATAAAATTCTAGAGAGTGAAATCTAATTTGTTGTGCCACAAAGCCGATTAGTGTCGCCCTGTGATTAGAGTTGGAAGGATGGGTTGCAGCGCATCTCTAGGAAACTTCGGAAGGCAGGATAGAAATGCTGTATCTTGGTGGCGATTTCACAGCTATATAATATTTGGATTGCATACTTTAAATTGAAACACTTTCTAATATACAATTATACCTAAACATATAGTTAACTAAGTGAATGTTTTTATTTATGCCATGGACATGTGTTCTAACATGATGGATCATTTTCTTATTTTATTTTAACTAATTTAACATTAATTCCAGTTGATGGATGCTTTTCTTATGTTAAATTTCCTACACTTGCATTTAAAGGGCAATATTCCGGAGTGAATGAATGAGCACTTTGATGGAATTTCTGCATCTTACTTTCCAATTTTGTCTTGCCAGTAAAATCAACAAGATATTACAAGCTGTAATCATTTTTTATTATAATCTTAAGTCATAATACTCGTTGAATTTTTTAATGTGTCCAGCAATAATTTCAGACAGAGGTAAAAAGATTAGCTTCCTATTGAATATTTTTTAGAAAATAGAATTTTTTTTTTCTTTCAACTTCAAAAGTTGTTTTTTTTAATTTAATTTTTTTCAGTGTTCCAGAATTCATTGCTTATGCACCACACCCAGTGCTCCATGCGATCTGTGCCCGCCTTAATACCACCACCGGCCTCACCCATCCCCCACGCCCCAAAACCCTCAGTTTGTCTTTCAGAGTCCACCGTCTCTCACGGTTCGTCTCCCCCTCCGATTTCCCCCAACTCCCTTCTCTTCTCCATCTCCCCATGTCCTCCATGGCTATTTGTTATGCTCCACACATAAGTGAAACCATATGATCATTGCCTCTCTCTGCTTGACTGATTTCACTCAGCATCATCTCCTCCAGTCCCGTCCATGTTGAGAAGTTCTTTTTAGATCTTGGAGATCAGCCCTTTGTCTGCAGTGTCATTTGCGAATATCTTCTCCCGTTCCGTGGGTCGCCTCTTTGTTTCGTTGACGGGTTCCTTTGCTGTGCAGAAGCTTCTGATCGTCACGAAGTCCCAGAGTTCTGCGTCGTATTTTGTGGGAATCTGGAATGGGCTTGTGCTGTTGTGTTCTATGCTTTAAACTCAATCTAAAAATTTGCCTTGTGTGTATAATGTATATTTCTTTTTTTTTTTTATCTTTCTTGTACTTCTCTTCTTCCTTCTTTCCTTCCTTCCTTTTGTTCTTTTGCTCTTTCATTCTCTCTCTCTCCCTCCGTCTCTCCCGGTCACCCTTTCATTCTTCCTTTTTTTTTGGCTTGGGGTTCTTCCCCCACCGTGGTATTATAACTGATGTCTTTCAGCTATAACCTGAGTTAGTGACACACATGTAACAAATAAAGCTGAAAATACAGAATACGTTTCTTTATTCTTTGTTTTAATCTAGTTCTAATTTTATTTCACAGAATCTTACCTAATATAAATGGTGTAATTGGCTGGTAGTAACCATTGATGTGTTTTTTGCTCAGAGTAAATCTTTGGATCTCTTGTAATAGTCCAGTGACATTTGCAGTCACCTTACTGCAGAGAAATTAAGGTCCTTCCTTAGATATATTTTTAAACACTATTAAGGAAGGGACTTTGTGTCTCATATAACTTTACAATCTCGGGGGTTTTGTTCGTTCCTCTGAGATGAGTGTAACAATAGGAATGTGCCATCTTTAGACACCTGAGGTCCTTCTAAGCAAGGCCAAATACACCAGAGGAGTAGATCAAAGGGAGACACCTGTCTGGGCTTTCCTGGTAGAGTCCATGGCATGAAGAGTCACTGTCAACGTAACACTTCTTTAAGCAATGCTGACACCTGGTCAGCATTCTTGCCCCAGGTGCTGGAGTGACTTCTGTGGAGTTCTAAATGAGTTAGAGGTACAGCCTGGTGACTTTAAATAACACAGGAAAACGTACATGAGCACAACCACAATACAATTACAACCACAATATCTGTATTTTTAATTCTGGTAAACATTCATGCACAGATTACCATCGTCAACATTCTTTTTTTATAAAAAGATTTTCCTTCCTTCCTTCCTTTCTTTTTTCTTTCTTTTCTTTTCTTTCTTTCCTTCTTTCTTAGAGAGAGAGTGCAAAAGAGAGAGAGACCACAGGCAGGAAGGAGGGAGTAGAGAGAGAAGCAGACTCCGCACTGAGCAGAGAGCCAGATGCGGGACTCGATTCCAGGACCCTGGGATCATGACTGAGCTGAAGGCAGATTCTTAACCAACTGATCCACTCGGGTGCCCCAACATCATAAACATGCTTCGGTGTACAGTTCAGTAGGGTTAGGTACATTTATGTTGTTTGAAATAGATTTCTAGAAGGTCTTCATCTGGCAAAACTGAAACTCTATACCATTGAGAAAAACTCCCATTTCCCCAACCCCCAGGCCCTGGTGACCACCGTTCTACATTCTGTCTCTATGGCGCTACTTAATTTTTTCTAAGTTTTTATTTAAAGTCCAGCTAGTTCACATACAGTGTAGTATTGGTTTTAGTGTACAATATAGTGATTCAACACTTCCATGCATCACCCTGTGATCAGGAGGACAAGGGCTCTCCTTCATCCCCCTCACCTGTTCCCCCTCCCCTACTCATCTCCCCTCTGGTAACCAGCAGTTTGTTCTCTAGAGTTAAGAGTCTGTTCCTTGATTTATTTCTCTCTCTCTTTTTTCCCTTTGCTCATGTGTTTTATTTCTTAAATTCCACATAGGAGTGAAATCATGTGGTATATGTCTTTCTCTGACTTATTTCACTTAGCATGATACTCTCTAGCTCCATCCATGGTGCAAATTGCAAGATTTCATTCTTCTTTATGGCTGAATAATATTCCATCATGTATGTGTACCGTATCTTCTCTATCCTTTAATCAACCAATGGACACTTGGGCTGCTTCCATAATTTGACTACTATAAATAATGCTGCTATAAAGTTTGGGGTGCGTGTAGCCCTTTGAATTCATGTTTTTGTGTTTTTTGAGTAAATACCCATTAGTCCAATTACTGGATCATAAGGTTGTTCTATTTTTTAACTTTCTGAGAAAACTGGATAGTGTTTTCTACAGTGGCTGTTCTAGTTTGGGTTCCTACCGATGGTGCAGAGTAGTTCCCCTTTCTCCACATCCTCTCCAAAACTTGTTGTTTCTAGTGTTGTTGATTTAACAGTTCTTACAGGTATAAGGTGATACCTCATTGATTTGGATTTCCCTGATGATGAGTGAAGTTGAGCAACTTTTCATGTGTCTTTTGGCCATCTGTAGGTCTTCTTTGGAGAAATGTGTGTTCATGTCTTCTATTTTTCAATTGCATTATTTGTTTTTGGGGTGTTTAACTGTGTAAGCTCTTTATATAGTTTGGATACTGACCCTTTATTAGATATATCATTTGCAAATATCTTCTCCCATTCTTTAGATGACATTTTAGTTTTGTTGAGTGTGCAGAAGCTTTTTATTTTGATGTAATCCCGGTAGTTTACTTTTGCTTTTATTTTAGCCTCAGGAGAACCATCTAAAAAAAGTTGCTATAGTCAGTGTCAAAAAGGTTACTGCCTGTGTTCTGTTCTAGGATTTTTATACTTTCAGATCCCATATTTAGGTCTTTAATCCATTTGAGTTTATTTTGTGTTTGGTGAAAGAAAGTGGCCCAGTTTCATTCTTCTCCATGTGGCGGACTAATTTTCCCAACACCATTTGTTGAAGAGACTATCTTTTTCCCACTGAATGCTCTTTCCTGCTTTGTCAAGGTTTAATTGACCATGTAATTGTGGGTTTGCTTCTGGGTTTTCTATTCTGTTCTGTTGATCTATGTGTGTGTCAGCACCATACTATTTTGATTACTACAGCTTTGTACTAGAGCTCGAAGTCTGGAATTGTGATGCCTCCAGCTTTTCTTTTCTTTTCTTTTCTTTTGAGGGGTTGCTTTTGGCTCTTTTGAGTCTTTTTTTGGGATTGTTTGTTCTATTTCTGTGGAAAATGCTGTTGGTATTTGATAGGGTTTGCATTAAATGTGTAGATTGCTTTGGGTAGGATAGCTATTTTAACAATATTTGTTCTTCCGATCCAGGAGCATGGACTGTCTTTCCATTCCTTGGGGCATCCTCAGTTTCTTTCATCAGTTTTTTATGGTTTTCAGACTACAGGTCTTTTATGTCTTTGGTTAGGTTTATTCTTAGTTATTGTATAATTTTTGGTGCGATAGTAAATTTGACTGTGTTCTTAATTTCTGTTTCTGCTGCTTCATTATTGGTGTATAAAAATGAAACAGATTTATGTATATTGATTTGTATCCTGTGACTTGACTGAATTCGTTTATCAGGTGTAGGAGTTTTTGGTGGGATATTTTGTGTTTTCTGTATATAGTATCTGTCATCTGTGAATAGTGGAAGTTTTACTTCTTTCTTGCTGATTTGGATGCCTTTTATTTCTTTTTGTTTTCTGATTGTTGTAGCTAGGACTTCTGGTGCTGTGTTGAATAAAAGTGGTGAGAGTGGACATCCTTGCTCTATTCCTGACCCTAGGGAAAAGCTCAGTTTTTCCCCATTGAGGATGATGTTAGGTGTTGGTTTTTCATATATGGCCTTAATTATGTTGTGGTATGTTCCCTCTAAATCTACTTTGTTGAGGGCTTTAGCATGAATGGGTGTTGTACTTTGTCAGATGATTTTCCTGCATCTGTTGAAATGATCATATAACTCTTATCCTTTCTCTTCTTGATGTGTTGCATCATATTGATAAATATTGAACCATCCTTGCAACCCAGAGATAAATCCCACTTGATTGCAATGAATGATATTTTTTAATGCATTGTTGGGTTGGGTTATCTAATATTTTGTTGAGGATTTTTCCATCTATTTTCAACAGAGATATTGGCCTGTAGTTCCCTTTTTTTATAAGTGTCTTTAGCTGGTTTTGGTATCAGGGTAATGCTAGATATGCTCATAGAATGAATGCGGAAGTTTTCCTTCCTTCCTAGACTTCAGAATAATTGGAGAAGAATAGGTATTAGGTCTTCTTTCCTTTTTGGTAGAATTCACCTGTGAAGCCATCTGACCCTGGGCTCTTGTTTCTTGGGAGTTTGCTTGTTACTGATTTAATTTATTTGCTGGTTATCAGTCTGTTTAAGTTTTCTATTTCTTCCAGTTTCCGTCTTGGTAGTGTATATGCTGTTAGGAATTTATCTGTTTCTTCCAGTTTGTCCAATTTGTAGGAATATATTTTTTCATAATATTCTCTTCTAATTGTTTCTATTTCTGTGCTGTTGGTTGTTATTTCTCTTCTCTCATTTGTGAGCCTTATTTGAGCCTTTTCTTTTTTTTTTTTCTTAATAAGTCTGACTAGAGGATTATCAATTTTAGTGATTTTTTTCCAAAGATCAAACTCTTCATTTCACTGATTTGTTGTACAGTTTTTTGGTTTCTATGTCATTTACTTCTGCTCTAATATTTCTTATTTGCCTTCTGCGGGCTTTAGGCTTTTTTGTTGTTGTTCTTTTTCTAGCTCTCTAAAGTGAGGTGTGAGGTTGGGTTGTTTATTTGAGGTTCGTCTTGCTTCTTGAGGAAGACTTGTATTGCTATGCACTTTCCTCTTACAGCTGCTTTTGCTGCATTCCAGAGGTTTTGGATTGTTATGTTTTCATTTTCATTTGTTTCCATGTACTTTTATCTTCCTTTTTTTTTATTGATGCTGACTACTTTAGATATTTCTTTTGGGGAGATTGATTCAAGTCCTAACAATTAATGGAAAGTTTTCTTTTTTCTTTCTTTCTTCAATTCTTTTTTATGATTTTACTTATTTATTTGACAGAGAGAGAGGGAATGCTCTCAAGTGGGGAGAGCAGCAGGCAGAGGGGGAGGGAGAAGCAGAGAGCCTGATGTGGGACTCGATCCTAGGACCTGAGCCAAAGGTAGATACTTAACCAACGGAGTCACCCAGGATCCCCAAAGTTTTCTTTGCTATTAGAGTAAACATCACAAGAGATAAGTAACATTTCTGTAGAGCATCTTTGCTCAATACTCAAGATTTGTTTAACATGCTAATAAGTCAAAATTTATAATTTGAAAATGTCAGCCTAAGTCACAAATAATTAAGTTAGTAGTTTTTATTTAATTTAACACATATTTATGGCATAGCTCTTATGTGCCCGGCACTGTCCGGGTGCTGTGGAGGCCATAGCAATGAATGTCCCTTCTTTTGGAATGGCTTCCATGTGGTTGAGAAAATGATTGTGTAAGAACGCCTGTGAGGCTGAAGTGACATTGTTGCTCTAGAGACACATAAGACTGTAAATGGCACAAAACGGGGAGACACTTTTCAAGGAGACCAGGAAGGTATTATATAATAGTTGACCTAGGTAGGTCTTAAAGATTTCTAAGGGAAAACGAATGTTTCAAAATTTGAGCTCTTTGAGTTTTCTCTTTAGAGAACCAAATAATAACCCTGTATTGATTATGCAAAACTCTTTCTCACATATGACTCCATTAAAAAGTTTTTTTTTTAATATTTTATCTATTTGATAGGGAGATAGTGAGAGAGGGAGCACAAGTAGGGGGAGTGGGAGAGGGAGAAGCAGGCTCCCCACTGAGCAGAGAGCCTGATGCAGGCTCGATCCCAGGACCCTGGGATCATAACCTGAGTTAAAGGCAGACATTTAGCCAGTGGGGTCACCCAGGTGCCCCCCATTAAAAAGTTTTAGTTAATGGTCAGGTGTGATAGTCATGACAAACATTTACATAATTGGGCAAAAATAAGTCACATACCAAAATTGGAGAGGCATTAGTTATTTGTTACAAAAAAAGTTCTAGGTATATGTAAGACGCTCTGGCATCTTTTACTTGGTGTCTATTACTTGACTTGATGTTACTTTATAAAAGTAATATTAATTAAGGGATATAATATGTCTTTTGCATGTGAGAAGAAATCTGTATGCACAAGATCAAGAAAGAAGCTTCAAAAGAATGAATATATATATATATATATATATATATATATATATATATATATAATTAATACTCTTGGAGTGGAATATTTGCACTATAAGCATCTGGTGAATAAAGTGGATTGAATCCCAGATGCTGATCTTTGAGGTCTGAATCTGGAAGAGGATGTACCCTCAGAATCTCAGTGATGAGTAAACACCTGCAAATAGTGCTTTTTATGTTTTTCCAGATCACTATAAATAGTCCTAGTGGCAAGCCTGGGTTAAAAAGCCCTCTAGCACATTCACATCGGAGAAAGAAAGTCATTAAAACCAGACACAGGAAATTGATGGCTGCGCTGGGGCAGAATAGGTAAAGGCATTGCATTTTATTGATACTATTGGAGAGTGTTTTTTATTTTTTGTTTTTAATTTCAAAGTCATATCAACATGTAGTTCAAAGCCATGGAGTTTGGATAGTTTCTAGTCTCACCTCAGAAAGGTGGGGAGAGATTGTCGATGCGTGTTGCACAAGATCCATTCATGGATAATTAGAAGCTGAGTGACTATAAACCTCTAGACCTTTGAATAAATACTCTCCCTTATCAACTCCAAAGACATTACGTTTAAGACACGCACCATGCATCAGCATCCTTTGAAAATAAGTCATCATGTGTTCCGAAGCCATCGGAAAATGATTAGCCATGTACTAGCTAAGTGGTATGAAATGCCGAAAGTAGAACAATCAATAAAAAATGAGAGGCAGTTAAGCTGGCTTTGCTGTGTAGTGAGCTCCTGTCTCTTCTCTGGCACTCAGTAGTCAGGACTTGTCTCCTAATTGCGTTCTCTAAACGGCGGGGTGAGTTCACCCGTATTGTTCAGTTCATTATCACAGCCCTGAATACACATCAAAGTCATTGTTGCCTTTGAAAGTGATATTGATTCTTATGTTTTTCCGTCTTGTTGGTTTCTTTCTTCCTTTGTTTTGCTTTCAAGCACTTTGTTAACAATGCACAGAACAGCAACAGCATGAGGGTTTTAATGGTTTCACCTTTCAGATCATTTGACTCACTGTTTTGCCCATAAGTAATAAATATTTTATGGTAATTGTCATATAGAAGTTTCTAATTGTCATATAGAAGAAGGGGTTACAGGAAAAGTATGAACCCACAACAGAGAGGTGGTGAACTTAGGTGACATTATTGGTCCTTTATACTCCGAAGTATTATGATTCCATATGTGGTCTTATAAGAATATGTGTTCCTTGGTTGAGTATATGGAGGCATTTTTTTTTTTATTCTCATCTGTGCTTTTTAATGTTTGCACCCTTAACAGTTTGAGTGTTTTGAGGTGACTGCCATTAATACATACATCTAAAAAGGAATAAAAAATGAAATATGGTCAATGCTAAATTGTCAAAGAGCATTCAGTTTGCAAATTAACCACCAGTCCGACTCAGGAGGAGCTGGAAGCTCTATTCATGGATGAAGCAGCCGTGAGCAGTGTCTCCTCCAGGGGGACTGAGGGACTGTGTGATGTCAGGGGTCCCAGGGAAGGTTAGGAAAGCTGAGCATAACCAACCCCCTCTTCTCTGATGCCTTCACCATGATTGAGCCAGCATGAAAAATCAAGAATTTACCTAAATCAGTAGGACAAGGTGATTGGTAGTATTTTCCTTCTATTTGCCCAATTAATAAGAGGTTGGGCAAGAATTGGGGGAAAAAAAAAAACTCAGATGAGCTAGAAGATGAAAATAAGAGCATGAGAGAACTGAGGAAGGGGCTATGACCCGGGTGGTCTTCAGATTTGCTGCCTCAGCTCCAAGCAACCAGAGAGTAAGAGGGACCTGCTCTGTTGCAGGAAATTCATGCTTGGGGCTCAGAGAAAACATGGCTGTGCCAGCCACCAGTGTCTGCGAGAGCTTTCCCACACAGAACCTTTCTGGACGACCCCGAGTAGTGTCCCTACACTGGCACGGGACAACCCGCGGCAACACACAGATACGTCATAAAGGACTCCGAGCAAGGATGTGTTCAGTGAGGCAAGGGAAACTTCTACGTCGCACAGGTCCTCTTTGTACAACCCCATCCAGCTGGTAGAGTGGTTGTAACGGAAGCCAGAACTTGGTTCTTGTTGTTGGATTTCAGCCTTACAGACTCAGGAAATAGAAAAACAGTTTCAGAAGCATATGATAAGGTGATCACTCAAGGCTTTCAAGAGTAGAAATATGTCCCATTTGGGCAAAATTCTGTGGGGTAAATGGAAAAGAGCTTCAGGTTCACTGAGGACAGAGTAGCCATCTATAGTTTCTTTCTCTGAAGGAAGAACATTATTCCTATTTTTAAATGGAAAGCAGTGAGTTTCATAGTGAATGAGGTTTGGATGTTATGGGTATTAAAAAAGTGATGTAATTGTTTTATTTTTTAGTGTTGCTATTTGCAACGTCGGAAATTAGATTCTTTTTAATTATTTCAATATATTATAGACATCTTAGATTCAGATTAAAGAGTGAGTGGATAGGTCATTCTCTAAAATTCTTTGACAAGTAATAAGAGCAAAAAACCCAAAATCTGATGACTGTAGTTAGAACTGAATTTCAACAATATCCAAGAATAAATGTAATGGCCAGGTTCATATGGATGGTTTTCTAAGTGTCACCCAGCTGATGTAAAGAGCATGCCAGGAAAACCTACGGGAGCCCACGCATGCCCAAGAGATGGAATGAGAGGAAGGTGTCAGCTGCTGAAGACAAGGTGGTCTGAGAACGTGTCCCCAGGGCATGTGAGGTCAAAGCCTATCAGCACCCTGTGGGTTTGTAAATGTAAGTCACCTAGGAGCAACTGAAATGAACACTTCCTTCTGCTGCAATACCAGTCTGTTTCATGAGCTTGGTACATGTGCCTCATGCCTGTCCCAGCACACAGCAAGGAGAGGATATTTTCTCATTGCTGACAGTTGTATGGGACTCTAGCTATCTGGAGGAAGGGGAGGGTTGCATAAGTATCACTTTTCCATATGCACTTGACCTCGGATTTGCACATCAATTTTTCTCTGACGGGGTCTGGAGGGTATAAAATAGTGGGCATCCTTTGTTGTAGACTGGGGGGTGATTCGCGAAAACCTGAACAGATGGTGTGCTCGGCAGACTTTAAGAATTCAAGAAACTCATATTTGAGCCGATATGGAAGGTAGACTTTTTAACCAAAATGTTAAAAATTGAGTTTTACCTTGGGCCTTATTTTTTTTTTTTTAATTTTATTTATTTATTTGACCGATGGAGATCACAAGCAGGCAGAGAAGCAGGCGGGGGGTGGGGGGGAAGCAGGCTCCCTGCTGAGCAGAGAGCCCAATACAGGGCTTGTTCCCAGGACCCTGGGATCATGACCTGAGCTGAAGGCAGAGGCTTTAACCTACTGAGCCACCCAGGCGCCCCTGGGCCTTATCTTTATAGAATGGGATATTTCTGAATATACCTCTTTTCTGTAGAATCAGAAAATTAAATTTCTGTAGACTCAGGCATTGAACTCAGCATAAGCTCTTTGTTATATTATTCAGGGTTCACAATAAAAACACACCAAAAATCATTGATGAAACCCTCTTATCTAAGTGTGTCACGAAGGCGCTTTGATGCGTCACGAAATCGTTTCCCTTGATCGGATTCTGTCTCAGGTTGAAGATGCCGTCACGTGTTCCAATTTGACACGGATCGTACTCATTTGCTCTTAGGAAATTTCTTAAAACTTTCCTTGATTTATAATGAAAATTAGTTATTTCTGAATATTTAGAAATGAAGTCTCTCATTTTGGAAGGCACAAATGAATTTAATTATTTGAACATATTAACAGTGATTAGAATGAAAAGCTTTTACTGAAAAGTCAGGAGAAAGTAAATCCAAGCAGTTTTTAGACTAATAAATTTCAAGAATTAGAAATATCATTTAAAATAAAAAATACCAAATTAATACAGAAAAGTCTACTTGACACACTTACAGAAAAATTGCTGCTGGCTTGTGGGGAGATAAACATCTACTTGCATTTATACCAAGGGGAGCATATTGATTGAGGTTGTTAAGGTCAAAACTTTTCTCAAGTGAAAAATAAATCTTGAGTTTTTCATTGAGTCAAAATGCCAATAAGTATTTTGTTACAAAAATGCTAAGAATGCACTTTAGTCATATTTTAATATTTTCTTATAATGATTTTCATTATAAAATGTTAGTCTTACCTCTGTTAGTCTTACCATAGTTTTGAAAGCTGTCAGATCTGTGGAGATACTGAGGCAAGGAATTTATTGTGACTAATTTGGATGTACCTTTCTTTGCTTTTCTCCTCCTTTTTATGTGTCTCCTGTGAGAGAAGGTGACTTTGCTCATACCTCTGAGTTAACTGTTTATTTTTAGTCGAGAAGAAGCAACTGTTAATCTTGTAAAAAGGAAGAACAGATTCCCACAGGCAACATAATGGCCTCAGGAAGTCCAGATTGTTCACTCAGGTGCACAGGGGCCCTCCTGAGAGGTGTCCGTGGATTCCCAAGTTGGCCGAAAGAGCAGGGACAGGTCTGTGGTTTTAAATTTCACAGTCTATGAACCATGACTAAGCCTTGATTTTCATTCCCCAGGTGAGAAGAGATGCTACGGGCAAGTTGTCACGTGCCACAAAGGGGTCTGTATTAATGCGTGTGTGCACCTGTGCGCAGGGTTAGCAAGGGGTACGGGTGCTTTAGAAATCTCGGCTTCTGATCAGAGGAAGTTATCATATGATCTCACTCAGATGTGGCATTGAAGACACAAAACAGAGGAGCATAAGGGAAGGGAGGGAAAAAATAAAACAAGATGAAATCAGAGAGGGAGGCAAACCATAAGAGGCTCTTAACTCTAGGAAACAAACTGAGGGCTGCTGGGGGGTGCATTGGGGTAACTGGGGGATGGGCATTAAGGAAGCACGTGATGTGATGAGCTCTGGGTGTCACGCAAAACTGATGAATCACTGACCTCTACCTCTGAAACTACTAATATGCTCTACATTCGTTGAATTAAAACAAACAAACTGGGGCGCCTGGGTGGCTCAGTCGGTTGAAGCCTCTGCCTTTGGCTTGGGTCGTGGTCTCAGGGTCCTGGGATCGAGCCCCACATTGGGCTCTCTGCTCAGCGGGGAGCCTGCTTGCCTCTCTCTCTCTGCCTGCCTCTCTGCCGACTTGTGATCTCTGTCTGTCAAATACATAAATAAAATCTTTAAAAAATAAATAAATAAATAAAACCTAAAATTAAAAGATAATTTTAATTACCTCTAAGGTAATTAAAAGAGGTAAAATTTTTTAAAAGGTAAAATTAAAAGAGGTCTGTTTGTTTGCTTGATTGTTTCCTTGTTTCTTCTGGGGATGATTTTGGGGGAAGAACAGTCGAATTCTCTGTTGTTAGGCCTACCTTGTTACTTCCGTCAGTCTTATCTGCAAACACCGTTTTACCACCACTGAGATGAGTCTAATGTCAGAGACAGTCTGAAGCAACACTCAGGTGCGTCTGCTTGCTCTGAAAATACCCAGATTCGAGCCTGTGGCCGAGTCTCCTCAGCAAGCTGAGCTATGCCCCTGGAGGTTATGCGCACGGTGCAGTGGGGGGCAGCAGCGGGAGGGGCTCTGCCAACTGTCGGAGCTGGTCTCGGGCACCCGCCCTCCTGACTGCTCCACCTCCCCTTGGCCTCCTGTGATCCCCCCTCGTGGCTTCCTCTGACATCCCGTGCAGTGTAGAGGAAAACAGACCAACTCTGGTTTCAAATAACGTGGTGTGTTTTGCTGACATATCCCGAAAGTGGACGGTTCCTGGTGATCCTTCTGCTCAGAGGTAACCTTAAAGCCTGGGGTAGAAGGGAACGGCTGTCCCTGGCAGAACTCTGAGCTCTTGTTCTTATCTCGCGGCCTCAAGAAAGGCCACGGGGGCGCAGCCACATGGACACATACACTGCGTCCCCACCATGGCCCTTTGCTCGAAGTCCTGGAAGAGGCAGGATCACAAGGTTGTTTACAGGGAGATTCGGGGCAGAAGCATGTTGAATGGACAATCAGAATGAGCCCAGGAAGTAGGTTGAGGACAGAACCCAGTTTTCTTAGAACTTTCCTGCATCCTGGGAAACCTGTCAGGTCCCAGGCACATTTGGACAGCCGACGACTCTGCCAAAGGAAGGATATTTTGCCCCACATGAGTAATCATCGAAAGGGTGCCCCCCCCCAAAAGAATGCTTTTACAGGGGACAGGACACCAGAGCCTGACCCAGTCAACAAGCTCTACCAGGGGAGCAAAGCAGCTTGTGACGGGGCTGTGGGCTTAGCCTGAGCTCGGGAGCCAAATTTCCGTGGCTGGTCCGGCTCCTGTCGCTGTGGAGTCTCATTCGCCAGGGGGACACCCTGATGTCTGAGGACCGTGGTGGGGTCTCGTCCCAGGCCACCAGCATCTCTGGGCACACTGGTGGCATCAGGTGCTTCTCTAACAGAAGTGGGGCTTGTCACACACCAGCATAAGTATAGAGTCTGGGGTTGGACTTGCTTTCTCTGTCTGCCACGTTTCTGCTGGCGTTGGTCACTGTGCGTGTTCTGGATTTCACGATCACCCATGGTAGCCTGAATGCTACGGAGCTTACTTTTCCAGACGGGTGGCCTATGGAGCAGTGCTGTGGCTTAAGGAGAGTCAGGGACAGCATCACCTTATTGGAGCGGACGCTGGTCTGCAGGACCTGGTGTCTGGGGCTCTTCCTGAGGTCGCCCCAACATAGGTCCTCACCAGATATTACCAACAGAAATGACTCCTTTGGCTCAACTCATGGATACGAGTGTGCACGTGTCTTCATGACAGAAGATGTTGGTTTCCATTGGCCCAAGGTCACCTCTCCAGCCTTCCCGACAAGTCTTAATGCCCTTACAGAATTTTTCCTTTCTGTTCAATTTAGCCGGAGCCAGTTTGTTCTCTATGCGATGGCGACACTGACCATCCAGAAGGGAATGCCTCCTTTCAGTTTTCAGATGTCATTGTACTTCTGTGAGATCTGGCCTCTGGCTAGGGCACTTCGAAACAAATTAGGGCCCCAAGCGCTGTGCGGATGGAAGCCTGATTATTGCCTGGTGAGTTTGTATTCTCTGACCGTGCTCTCTCGTAGGTGGAAAGAAGTCATTTAGCCACAGTTTCTGGATCTTCTCGTCCACAGCACTGAAACAGTGCACTGATGTCTTAGTGTGTTGTGAGAAGTAGGTAGTGGGGGATTTCTACAGCTCTGGTGTTCTGTGACTCTGCCTGGAGCCCAGTCTATGGTGGGTCCAGAGCCAGCAGCTTCTCTAGAAGATTCCAGCTCAACATATTCCCTAAAGTATGTCTGTACCTGATACCATGTACTTTTTTTTTTTTTATCACTCCCACTGTATTTCTTAAATGTGTTATGTGAGGTGTTGCTGTAGTCTTGTTAGAATGTCCTAACAGCAAAATGGACATGCAGTAAGAAAACCTTGGTTTGAGTCCCCACTTATTAAACGTGGTTCCTTACAAGTGACATTTAAGTGGTCATAGTGTTCAGAAACCCAAGCCCAGACTCAGGGTACATTTTTGAATGAGTCTTCAGGTTTTGGAGTTTTAAGTAAGTTGACCAGTAACAGGTAATGTGAATTTTGCACTTTCCTCTCAGCCGCTGCCCCCCCATTTGCTGGTGATCCCCACATTGTGCATTTCTCCAGGGTCTCCTGCTCTCTGGCAGGAAAACAAGGCTCGGTACACTCTGTAGACACCACGATCACCAGTGGGTCATTACTGATGAGGGCGGCGGGAGCTGTTCGTCACCGAGGTTTAATAGCGTTGCTCAACCCTGTCATCAATGAAGTTATAGTTCTCTCGCTGTAGTTGGTAAATTATTCATTTTGAAGTTTCTTAGGCTAAAAAAAAAATTCAATAAAGAACAGTTCTATGCTTAATGCGCAGGTAAAAAAAAAAAATACAATCAGACTGTCTGGCTCAATGAGACCCATCAATTTTGGCGCCCTGACTTTTCTAAGACCGTATCTAATTGCTTCTTGAATATGCACATTTATTTATTTATTTGTATGCTTGTTTATTTATTTATTTATTTTAAAGTGGCCAATTGGCTTTGTGGAATGTTTATTGTTCTGCTTTTTGTGTCTGATTTGAATTTTTTGTTACCTTTTACTTATACCCTCCGGCTCTGTCATCTATCACTGTCTAATAGGGATTGTCTCAGACGAACTGCTGGCCAGAGCTGTCGTTTTTCCCGCGTTCCTCTGGTGTTCCCAGGCCGTGTTCCCCTTCCAAGCAGGGAATTACAGCCTTCGCTGGTTTCCGTGTGGAGAAGGTTTGCCTTAATTACATGCGGAGAGGTTTATCTAGCATATCAGCTCTCAGTTAGATGGTGTTTCAGAAACTGGAAACTACTCTTGCCTGTATTAATATTAATGTCCCCTTCCTTCCGCTCTCTCCAAGTTCAGTCTGGTCCCTAGCTGTGCAGAATAAACTCCACGCTTCCTGTCCCCTCCTTGCGGTGATGTGGTGACCTGGCCCCTGAGGCAAGGAGCTACATACTTGTCACTATCATATGGAAGCTTGAAAAAAGTCTCTTTCCAATATAGGTGATCTGCACACTCGGCCCCTTCTGCATTGCTTCTTGTTGGACTGCCTGGAAATGTGCATAGACCGCGAGGCCAGCAACTCCAGTTTAAAGGCTGGCGAGAGAGAAGCCTTCCTTAGCTGAGAACGAGTCCCAGGGGTGGTGGGGTGTGAGCGGCCAGCCGGGGACCCTTAACGACTTAGTGCACTTTCCCAACATTTACATGGACACGCAGAAAATTGATATTATACTTATGCCTTTTGTATTGTGGATTTTCCCTCATATGCAGCTGAACTCAGTCGTAGGTGGTTGTTAGGTCATTGTGTTTTCCTGCCTCAATGAAACAGGCACAAGACTGGATGTTGCCTTGTCTAAATGCTACACCCAGTACTTCAAACCTTCCTGTAACAGCTGCTACAAATAGGCTTCAGGATCCGTTTGAACATCTTCTGTTGTGTGGATACTGCCCAGGTCAACTAATCAGTTTGAGTATCATTCTTGAAGATAGAAGAGAACTCAGGTAATCCATCTGATTCAAAGCACCCTTTCATGCATCAAGGCGGCTACTATGTCTTCGTTAATGGGTCTTGGGGCTGAACGTTCAGAACGCCTGGAACACTTTCTGTTTCCGCCAGCACCGGAGCTGCTGTCATTTGGACTTTGTCCAGTTGTGGCTGTCCCATATTTCAATATCTGATGGTCACAATGACACCATTTTCCAGGTCGACTTGATGGGAGCCAAGGGAGAAGAATATTCCCCCTTTTCTTTGATTATCCCACTGACATCTTGTTAGGTTGTAAAACCTTCTGCCTTCCTAGGGCAGGTGATTATGACGAAAGTAAACAAATGATTATATACATACAAGGTTGTCTTCTCTTTACAAACAACTGCGCTGTGCTTTGCACACAGCCTGGCTCGAGTGGGGTGGGGGCTGTTGGATTACCTAGCCTGGATCTGGAAACCAAAGCCTGGATGTGAGTAACTCCTCTGTCGTGCTGTTTCCATCTCAGCCTCTTACTTTTCGTCCAAGGTTAGTTTACTTACTGAGTCACCAACACCAGTCATGTTGATTTCAAGAACATTGGATTGTGCTTTGATACCTGAAATAACTTCATTTTCAGGGTTCACCATTCACCTTCTTTCTTATGGTGGTAGCCATCCTTGGGAAAATGTGTGTATGTCAAACTGACAGTTTCCTTTGGGAGCCCTTATGCCGATTGGGCTCGCTAAATTAGTCACAGGTCATGGGTAATCATAAAGTATTAGATGTCTATAATTAGATTAGCAAGGAGGTCGTCTAGTACAGCCCTCATATTTGGCAGACAATAAAAGTAAGACCAGGAGATGAAGGGGTGAGAGTCGCCTACTGTGTTAGAGATCTGAGCTAGAAGAACGAACCCCTGAGGTCAAATTCTTTCTCCTGTCGTACAGCCTCTTGGTTGATTCCGTACTGATTCAGAGGGCGACACTCCTGGAGCCACTGAGTGCTTCTTGCCGCCTAACCTGGAGCCGACCAGTGTTTCTTATTTCGGATTATAAAACCCCTCTGTGTTCCTGAGGCAGGTGATCAAGACAAAAATAAAGGAACGGTAATGCACTTTCCGGTTGTCTTCTCTGCTTTGCACATGGCCTGGCTTGCGGGGGTGGGCGTGGGGCTTGCATATTACATCGCCCGGATATGTGGGCGACGAGGTGGCACAGTCAGTTGAGCCTCTAATTCTTGGTTTGGGCTCAGGTCATGATGTCAGAGTCAGGACATTGAACCCTGCATCCAGCTCTTTCCCTGCGTAATCTTACTAAATTAGTGCTCTCCAAGAGAACGTGTGATTATGCCAGTTTATGTGGACGATTGAAATTTTGTCTCCATACTTGAACAGACAGAATCCTGGTCTTCACACAATACCTGTGGGATTTTTTTTTTATTCTTAAAGAAAACAAACAAACTTCTGTGTGATGCATGTAACAAGCTGATGTCAGTGTGTTGCAAACGTGAATCAGCTAGACCATTCCTCATGATCATCTCCACAAATTCTCTATGTAGACAGTTCTTCAGAACTGGATGAAATCTCTGGGAAGTGTATTCACTGTATCAGTTGCTTCCAGGTAATAAAATAATCCAGTCCTCTCTAATATCAAATCTTTCTCTTCCAATTTAAACTTCTATCCTCTCCTAACCCAGACTGGGTTCAAAATAGGAAATCCACGATGGAAAGCAGCCCTCCTTTTTTTTCTTGTTTTCCTCCTGTTTTTTGCTTTGCCTCCATTTCCACTTATTAGCTACTTTTGTTGGGCACCAGGCCCCCAAGGTTGGACTGGTGGAGAAAAAGGAAAGGTGGTATGAAGAAAGTCCTTGTATTTCTGGTAGAGTTTTAATTTTGCTGGCTGTGTGTTGGGGTGGGAGAGATGGGTTTATTTCAAGCTAACTCTTTTGCATGGGACAACTTTGTGGATTGCTCAGATATCCCCTGTCCTCACCCTTGCTGAGGCTTCCAGATGAAATTATTCAGCCAAGGGTTTATCTTATCCAACCAGCATCTTAACGTTTCCCCAATTCCCACTTCTGTAGCTGACAGATTTTCACCTCCAGCCTCTGCCTCAAGATCTCCTTTGTCCAGGTAGGAAGCCCTTTCATGTAGATCCTTTTCAAAAGAGCATATGGCTCAGGTCTTCCTACGGGCTTCCACATCGGGCTCATGGAAGATATCTGTATTCTTAGATGGTCAGCTCATGCCCGATATCATATTCTTAACTTTGCCTTGGGCTGCATGGGCCAGCTGCAGACTATTTGCATCTCAACCATTAATGTGTGACTCACTTGCCAGTATCTGTGTTGTTCAAGTCCCACTGGACCAATATTTAGCCATCTACACGGATCTTCTAAGCATCCTCTTCAACGGCTCAGAGGGAAGGGTTATGTACCCCCATTAGTTTTCTATTGCTGCTGTGACAAATCACAGTTGACCCTTGAACAACATGGGTCTACTTATATGCCTTTTTTTCCTTTTTGTTTTTTACAGTACGATAGCTTAAGTGTATTTTCTCTTAAGATTGTCTTAATAGTGTGTTTTTTCTAGCTTTATTGTAAGAATACTGTATAACATATACATAGTGTAAATAATATTTGTGGATTGATTATGTGACTGGTAAGGGTTCTGGTCACCTCTAGGCTGTGAGTACTTTGGTGCTAGTCAGAAGTCATATGTGGGTTTTAGACTTTGGTACCCCAACCTCTGCATTGTTCCAGAGTCAACTATACCACATGTTAGTGGCTGAAAATAACAGAAACCCATACTCCTGCGGTTCTAGAACTCATATCAAAATCAGTGATGAGGTCTGTCTCGCCTCTGGAGGCCCTAGCGGAGAAGTTGGTTGTCTGCATTCCTTGGACCACGCCCCGTTCTTCATCTTCAAAGCCAGTAAACTCTCCCAACTCTCTCTCTCTTTCAGACTTAGCCTCCGGCATCACATTCCCTTCTCTGACCCTCTGACCTTGAATCTCCCTCTTTCCCACATAAAGACCCTTATCATTAAAGGAAAGTCCAGAATACTCTTTCCACGTCAAGATCTTAAATTAATCACATCTACGAAGTCCTTTTTGCAATGTCAGATGATGTAGTTACAACCTTTGGGGATTCAGAACATCTTTTTGGGGAGAGGATTATTGGGCCTAACACAGCACTCCTCCACTACTGGGCAGAGAGAAGGCCCAGCTCGCTAACAGTTCCAGGTCACCTTTCATGCTTTCAAGAGAGGTAAGGCCAACATCAGAAAACATTAATCTTGCACTACATAGGGGTTGTGAATGTTGTGGGATGTCCTTGAAGCTGCGCTGGGTCATAAAAAAATACCCCATGTAACAAAATATTGCAGGAAATTTTCTGATTCTCAATGTGGGCTGTATCTAACTTACTCAAATGCGAGATGTGAGACCATCAAGCAATACTTACATAAAATACCAAGGAAACTTGGATGTTTACCTGAAATTTTCATATTTTTCCAGGCTATGAAAGATTTTTGAGAAGCCTGAAAAAACACTGGTGTATATTAGGAGATTTTGAACTTAGTCTTTGGTATGCTATAAACTTCACCTCACCGTCCAAGTTTAGAAAGGGATAATGTATCATTTCTCCCTCCACCTAAGTCAGATGAGATCCACAGAGCACTCCCATGTTTCCTCTGTAGACTGGGGGTCGTGGATTGTCTGGCTAGGCTCCTGGAGCCTGGAGTAAACAGGGATTGCTCAAGTGTTGAGATGGTCAGCACAGTCAGTGTTTGCTTGGGTAAAAACTGGAAATGATTCATATAGAGCAAGTATGAGATCTTGTCAAAGAGAGCAGCCTTGAGGTGCTCCTGAAGTGGCCCCTTCATTCCTGGAGGCTGCACTGTAGGCTTTCAGCTATAGGAGAAGACATCTGCAACTTCCAATGAACCGTCAGCAAGAGATTGACAGTGCTATGAGAATGGGGTTTTCCAGAAGCATTGATGAAAACACCCCTTTAGTGAAAGTCAGACCTGAACATGCACTGACTCTGAAGAAATGTGCTGGTGGCTCACCACAGTACCCCCTGCCAGGACTTCCAAGGGACAGCAGTCACAGCCATCAGTCTGGTTGAGGTTGTGGTTAGGAGGAGAAGACAGGCCCACTCAGCTTTTGGGTGACCCATTCATGCCATCCAGAGCATACGAAAGAAAGAAGTTGTAAATTATTTTAAAGCTTTGATTACCCTGGACTGGATGTATTCATTATTTCATTGTAAAAAGAGATGCTATTTGATAAATGCAACTAACCAGAAGACTGGATTTTTGTTTTTGGGTTTTTTGTCTTGTTTTGTTTCTGCTTTTTTTTTTAATTTAAAGATTTTATTATTTATTTAAGAGAGAGAGAATGAGAGCATGAGAGCGTGAGAGCAGAGAGTGGGGAGTGGGGAGGTCAGAGGGAGAGCAGACCCCTGCGAGCAGACGCGGGGCTCCACCCCGGGACTCCGGGATCGGGACCTGAGCCAAAGGCAGTTGCTTAACCAACCGAGCCCCCCAGCACCCCAGCTTTTGTTTTTAATATGGGAAATGTTACAATTCTTGCTCTAAATTTTTCTGGAGACGTGGAACTTAGCAATAATGGTTCACAGTCATCTATATGTACACTTTGAAAAAATTTCCTTAAAAGGTAAATGGCATTCTGCCAAATCTGGAAAGCGCCTTTCAGTTTCAAATTCCTATGATTTTTAATAATTTTCTTCTCTCTCCTCTTATGGATTATAGCTTTCCTCTTTGAGAATTTTTAATAGAGTAGGCTATCTTTATCACAGGGTCTGCTGTGAAAGTGTATTTTGCACTTGCATAATGTTTAAATGTCAGACCTTTTATTAATGTACTTTTAAATGCAATTTAGATTATTTTTATGAAAATGACGTTGGGATTAAAAAAAGGCATAAAAATTTGAAAAGGTGCTATTTATTATAATGCATCCCAGTAAACAAAACTTTAGTTCAATTTTGTATTAACCGTCATATAAAGGAAATACAATTGTAGAAATAACAGTTTCAAACAGTTTGTTTGATCCAGAAATCAAACAAAATAATATTTAGATAGCTACAGAATTTATATGAAACCGCTCCTTGCCTCTGTGTACTCCTGTGGTTTTCAGCATGCAGGTCTCTGAGCTTAAAGACAAGAGCCCTGTAAAAACATAGGAAACTGGCCCAAGCCAGCCACTGGATGGGATTACACTGCTAAAATAAACACAAGTGTTATGATTCTAGTTAATCTGTAACTTGCTCATAGCAGACTATGATTTATCTTGCTTCAGATTGTTAGTATTTCCCTTATTCTTTAGTCCCCTTGTTATCCAACAGAAGCTTAACCTTTTTGACCAAGGTCAATCAACCATCAAACTCAGCCAAAGAAAGGATCAAAAAGAAAAACTACTACCCTTTCCAGCCATCACCTTGACCCTTGCCTGTGGCACAAAGGAAAAAAGAAGGCTGAATGAAAACAGTAAAACCACCTAAGCAGTTGCTACACGTTTACCATGTTCTTTATTTCCAACATCATAAAATCTGACAAATAATAGCAGATGCGTTCTTGAAGCCCGTGAAAGTAATACTGCATTTTTCCTTCGATGAGTACTTACTGCTTTTCTACTTTTAGGCTGGTTTACTTTATGATTATGTGTTTTGATCATGGGCACACTTTAATTTGTCCACAGCAGAACTCTGAGAATAGGAACTCCCTTCCACATTTCCTATTTATTCATTGGTATTGAGATTTCCTTTTTTTTTTTTAATTTATTTTCAGCATAACAGTATTCATTGTTTTTTGCACCACACCTAGTGCTCCATGCAATCCGTGCCCTCTATAATACCCACCACCTGGTTCCCCCGACCTCCCACCCCCCGCCCCTTCAGAACCCTCAGATTGTTTTTCAGAGTCCACAGTCTCTCATGGTTCACCTCCCCTTCCATTTTCCCCCAACTCCCTTCTCCTCTCTATCTCCCCTTGTCCTCCATGCTATTTGTTATGCTCCACAAATAAGTGAAACCATATGAAGATTAACTCTCTCTACTTGACTTATAACTCATATTTCCTTTTTAACTTCTGTCCTGAAGAATGACATACATAGTAAAGAAAGTTGTGTAAGTGTTTACACTTGTATTCTTGTATTGCCCGCACCCAATCATGCTAACGTGATGGTACTGTATGACATGTAATGTATGACGTGTGAAATGTATCTGCATGCATAGAATGATACTATGTAACATTCATGAATTTGTTATTTTACAGTAGTGAATATTTTACATTCTTTTGTGTTTATATTTTGAATATGTATTTATATTTATTTAAAAATCACAATAATCCTTTACATGTTAATAGCAGAAAAAATTTTGTTGTGGCAAGAGCACTTAACTTGAGATCTACCCTCTTAACACATTTTTAAGTGTACACTATCAAAAGACAGGCAACAAAAATGACACTCTGGTGGGACGACATTGAACCAACAAGCTTATGGACCGCAAAAGATATAATCCAGCGAAAGGCAACCTGTGGAATGGGGGAGCGTATTTATAATATCTGTTGAGAGGTTAACATTTGGAGTGCCTGGGCGGCTCAGTCAGTTAAGCATCTGCCTTCAGCTCAGGCCATGTCCTTGGTCATGGGAATTCAGCCCCGTCAGGCTGTCTCCTCCACAGAGAGCCTGCTTCTCTCTCTCTCTCTCTACTGCTCCCCCTGCTTGTGTGCTCGCTCTCTGTCTGTCAACTAAATAAATAAATAAAATCTAAAAACAAAGAGGTTAATATCCAAAATATGTAAGGAACTCATACAGCTTAATACCCCAAATACAAAGAACCCAATTAAAATAAAAAACCTCCCCAAAACAAGAGCCCAGGACCTGACGGATTCCCTGGGGAATTCTACCAAACTTTCAAAGAAGAAATAACACCTATTCTCCTGAAGCTGTTTCAAAAAATTGAAGCAGAAGGAAAACTCCCAGACTCGTTCTATGAAGCCAACATTACCTTGATCCCCAAACCAGGCAAAGACACTACCAAAAAGGAGAATTTCAGACCAATACCACTGATGAGTATGGATGCTAAGATTCTCAACAAGATCCTAGCAAACAGGATCCAACAGCACATTACAAAGATTATCCACCATGACCAGGTGGGATTCATCCCTGGGCTACAAGGATGGTTCAACATTCGCAAATCAATCGATGTGATACAACAAATTAATATGAGAAGAGAGAAGAACCACATGGTCCTCTCAATTGATGCAGAAAAAGCATTTGACAAAATGCAGCATCCATTCCTGATTAAAACACTTCAAAGTATATGGATAGAGGGAACATTCTTGAACTTCATCAAATGTATCTATGAAAGACCCACAGCAAATATCATCCTCAATAGAAAAAAGCTTGCAGCCTTCCCATTGAGATCAGGAACACAACAAGGATTCCCACTCTCACCACTCTTGTTCAACACAGTATTAGAAGTCCTAGCAACAGCAATCAGACAACAAAGAGAAATAAAAGGTGTCCAAATTGGCAATGAAGAAGTCAAACTCTCTCTCTTCACAGATGACATGATTCTTTATATGGAAAACCCAAAAGACTCCACCCCCAAACTACTAGAACTCATACAGCAATTCAGCAACATGACAGGATACAAAGTCAATGTACAGATATCAGTGGCTTTCTTATACACTAACAATGAAAATACAGAAAGGGAAATTAGAGAATCAATTCCATTTATGATAGCACCAAGAACCATAAGATACCTGGGAATAAACCTAACCAAATAGGTAAAGGATCTGTACTCGAGGAACTACAGTAATAAACCTAACCAAAGAGGTAAAGGATCTGTACTCGAGGAACTACAGAACACTCATGAAAGAAATTGAAGAAGACACAAAAAGATGGAAGACCATTCCATGCTCTTGGACCTGAAGAATAAACATTGTTAAAATGTCTATACTGTCTAGAGCAATCTATACTTTTAATGCCATTCCAATCAAAATTCCACCAGTATTCTTCAAAGAGCTGGAGCAAATAATCCAAAAATTTGTATGGAATCAGCGACCCCTTAGCGACCCCGAATCGCTAAGGAAATGTTGAAAAACAAAAATAAAACTGGGGGCATCACGTTACCTTTTTTCAAGCTTTACTGCAAAGCTGTGATCACCAAGACAGCATGGTAATGGCATAAAAACAGACACATAGACCAGTGGAACAGAGTAGAGAGCCCAGATATGGACCCTTAACTCTATGGTCAAATAATCTTCGACAAAATGGGAAAAAATATACAGTGGAAAAAAGACAGTCTCTTCAATAAATGGTGCTGGGAAAACTGGACAGCTATATGTAGAAGAATGAAACTTGACCATTCTCTTAAACTCAAAATGGATAAAAGACCTCAACGTGAGACAGGAATCCATCAGAATCCTAGAGGAGAACATAGGCAGTAACCTTTTCGATATCAGCCACAGCAACTTCTTTCAAGATATGTCTCCAAAGGCAAAGGAAACAAAAGCAAAAATAAATTTTTGGGACTTCATCAAAATCAAAAGCTTCTGCACAGCAAAGGAAACAGTCAAGAAAACAAAGAGGCAACCCACAGAATGGGAGAAGATATTTGCAAATGACAGTACAGACAAAAGGTTGATATCCAGGATCCATAAAAAATTCCTGAAACTCAACACACACAAAACAGACAATCATATTTAAAAAATGGGCAGTAAATATGAACAAACACTTCTCCAATGAAGACATACAAATGGCTATCAGACACATGAAAAAATGTTCATCATCACTAGCCATCAGGGAGATTCAAATTAAAACCACATTGAGATACCACCTTACACCAGTTAGAATGGCCAAAATTAGCAAGACAGGAAACAACATGTGTTGGAGGGGATGTGGAGAAAGGGGAACCCTCTTACACTGCTGGTGGGAATGCAAGTTGGTGCAGCCTCTTTGGCGAACAGTGTGGAGATTCCTCAAGAAATTAAAAATAGAGCTTCCCTATGACCCTGTCATTGCACTCCTGGGTATTTACCCCAACAATACAGATGTAGTGAAAAGAATGGCCATCTGTACCCCAATGTTTATAGCAGCAATGGCCATGTTCACCAAACTATGGAAAGAACCAAGATGCCCTTCAACGGACGAATGGATAAGGAAGATGTGGTCCATACACACTATGGAGTATGATGCCTCCATCAGAAAGGATGAATACCCAACTTTTGTAGCAACATGGATGGGACTGGAAGAGATGATGCTGAGTGAAATAAGTCAAGCAGAGAGAGTCAGTTATCATCTGGTTTCACTTATTTGTGGAGCATAACAAATAGCATGGAGGACATGGGGAGATGGAGAGGAGAAGGGAGTTGGGGGAAATTGGAAGGGGAGGTGAACCTTGAGAGACTGTGGACTCTGAAAAACAATCTGAGGGTTTTGAAGGGGTGGGGGGTGGGGGGTTGGGGGAACCAGGTGGTGGGTATTGGAGAGGGCACGGATTGCATGGAGCACTGGGAGGGGTGCAAAAACAATGAATACTGTTATGCTGAAAGTAAATTTAAAATAATAAATTGTTAGTTACAATCAAAAAAATAAAAAATAAAAAATCAGGCAAAGGACTTGAATAGACATTTCTCCAAAGAATATTTAAAAAAACCTGCAAAACAGAACCAGAAAATACTAAGTATTAGTGAAAATGTGGAGATATTGGAACCCTTGTATGGGGTAGAATGGTAGAATCATTATGGAAATCAGTATAGAGGCTCCTCAGGAAATTAAGAAATAGAACTTTAATATTATCTCCCAACCCCACCTCTGAATGTACACCCAAAACAGCTGAAATTGGAATCTGTTTAAATTTTAATACATTGACTGTTGGTCTCTTGGTAAGTATAAGCCACATAAACCACATATCGGGGGTGGGGGTAGCCTTAGTAATTTACAGTAATATAAAGGTTTCCTGAGACCAAGAATTTGAGAACCAGTGATCTAGTGTATGGCATAGTGATTCCATCCTGGCCATATACCTAAGAGAATTTTTTCTGTACATTCCCAAAAGACAAGTATAAGAATGCTGACGGGGTTTTTTCTAGCCCCCAAACAAAAATAACCTAAGCGTCCGCTGTCAGGAGAGCAGATGAATACCCAGTGGTGTATTTGTAAATTAAACACTATAAATCAATAAAGGACAGACTGCAGCTGTGTGAAACAGTATGGATAAATAGAATTGAGAAGGGCTTGAGCAAGAGAATGAACGCGCAAAAACAAATGAATACTGATTGATTCCATTTATAAGAAATCTGAGAGCAGGCAAAAACTAGTCCGTGGTCATGAAAATCAAAATAGCACTGACCTCAGGGGCAGGGAAAGGAGTATGGACTGGACAGGGACACCATAGAAATTCCTGACAGAGGGACTTGCCATCACTACCATGGAAAGAGTACTTAACATGTCTTTGCCAAAATTTTTTCCAGTATCCTTAAATGAGAGAGACATAGAAGTCAGGCAATAACAATCATGCACAAGAGTGCCAGCGAGCGGCTGTAGGGCAGTCCTAGAGCACGAAGAATGGAGGACAAATGGGCACCATTCCTGCTATTTGAGGAGAAGAGATGGTTTGAGGCTGAGGGAAAATTGCTGCTGAAGGAAAATTTCTTCTGAGGAGATCTACTGTGTTTTCAAGTTTTGACATTGTACACATGGTTCTCCTAGACCGGACAGCCTCCCTCTTCTCCAGATCTGGAAGACTCTATCCTGCGTGGATTCTGGAGATGGGAAACTCATGGGCCTTGTTGAGCACCTGTCATGTTACTCTGATTTGTTGACTGCTTGACTGTGTCCCCTAGCGGACTCTGAACCCTGGCACTTAGGGGCCACATTTCATAACCATTGTACCCCAGTTCCTGTGCTACCTGACACACAGTAGGCACTCACATGCTAGATTTTCTCAGTTAAGTGCATTAGTTAGGCAAGTATACATTTATGGTAATGTATAATGTATTAAATGTATCAAATACATAGGCATAGAGAAGAAGAGGGATTTTGCGAACTAAGAACAAGTGAAAATATGGGAGATAAAGAGAAAACTGAGACCTGGGTCTCAGTTTTCTGAGAAAGAAGGGTAAGCAAAATTCTTTCTTCAAGACCATGGTTCCAATTTAAAGAAGAATAATGACCACCAAAGTTTGCCCTCTCTGTGCTGGGACAAGCTGGACATTGGCTCTGGGTGTCCAGATGGTTCCTCCACCATGGAGGCTGGGCCAGCCACCTCAGGCAGATGTGCTGTGGACACATTCAGTGCCTCTTCCTAGCTCCCATGCCCTGTCCCAACCCAGGCTGGGGGAGCATGGCAGCTGGTCAGGGAGGACGGGCAAGTGGCAGGGGTTTGGGATGCCACCGAGTTGGGGAACAGGCAACCAGGGGAGGTTGAGGAGTCATGGCAGGAGGCAGGTCTGTGGGAACTGAGCCCCTGGCACCTTCTGTTTTCCTATCAGATTTCACGTACAAAACACAGTACAGGAAAGATAAAAAGATTAAGAATGTTGGGACTTCACAGAGCTTTGAACTTCAAGTGCGGAGACCTTCAGAACATGGGGCCCTCTACATCCAGCTGCACCCCACGGAAGGGGGCCTGGGTCTGGGTGTGGTAAACCCAGCTCCCATCGGACACCACGGTGAAGATGGGCTGTGAGGAACCCCCGCTAGTGGGGGACGTCCCATGAGCCACATCCCCAAGTGTACTTGCAGTGGCAGAGCCTGGTGGAAAGGGAAGCACGAGCACGTCATCCTGTCCTTGGGGGAGAAACCAAGCAACACCAAGATGGTAGCATCTCCCTCTTTCTCCTGGGACCCCTTACACTCCGGCTTCTTTAAGGATCTACCTGAAGGACGGTGAAAAGACCTAAAGTATGATTGAATGTCCCAACTATCATGAAAAACTGGAGTTTAAGGCATAGAAAACTGCATCAGAGAAATTAAAAACAAAAACAAACAACAAAAAAATGTGGCTTGAAGCCGAGTGCTGTCAAACGAATTCATACCCGTTACCCTGGAGAGTCTTCCTGAGTCTAGAGTTTGCAAACTGTCAGGGGTGGAATTTCAAGGGCACCAACTCCGGACTTTCGTCTGTTCCAAGACACAGCTGGCAAACTACACCAGAACGTATGTAATCTAGTTACATTAGAACGAAAAATTTCCTCTGGCCCCAGACAGACTGGGGACACGCCCAAATCCATATATGAATTCTGGGGAGCGTGGATATTGTTACAATTACAATGGAGTCTGTAGAGCCAAATGAGTATCTTCAGTATTAAATAGTTTAGAATTTTTTTAATTTAATATTTTTAAACAAGGAAAGGACAAACAAAATCTTTGCACAATTAAATTACCCACTCAAAGTAAAGTTTAATATAGTTAAAACACTGGCTTATGAAATTAGCAACAATACCATTTACATGTGGAGCTCCAGTCTTCATAATAATTTATTTTTATGGCTCAGGTATTTCTGTATACTCAAGCATGTTTATTATTTATGTTTTATGATATCATTCTAGCTAGAAAAAAACCCAAATGCCAGGTTTTGGAGTTTTTAACAGGTACAATTTTTCTCTTTATAAATTTTAAAAGAAACTAGCTTGACTTGTATACGATATTAGTATTTGCTTGAGAATAAATAACTAGGCAAAGTACAAAGACTATTTTCGAGGCCGGCGGAAAGATGTGTGTTTGTAAGATAAATTCGTGGAGTCTTGTTCTTTAAAATGAGCTTCTGTTAGTCCTTCCAACATCCTAGTTATCGTTGGCTTCCCCCTGGCTACCCCTCACGCCCCAGCCCCAGCCCGCCTTCTACACTGTTCTCTGTCAAGGCTCTCCAACTCATCCCACAACAGACCTGAATTTGTTTCTCTCCCTGCTCTTTGGTCCTCCCTTCCCTTGCAATATAGTTTTCTGATTTTTTTTTTTTTTTTGAGGGGTATGGACTGATCTGTTGTGTCACGGATCTTCCGTATCAGCTCATGGATCTGCGGCATCTCGGAGATGCAGGAATTGCCTTTTGGAAAGTCAGGCGGGATGCAGTGACGTTCTAGAGGGAGGTGATGGGGAGATTAGCAGAGTGGTGCAAGTGGACTGATAAAATACTGGAAAGTGTATGGCATGTGTTTGTCCCACTAAACCATTCGTGTCCTGTTGGCAGACTGAGGGGATCTTTCCCTAACAGGTTAAATGAGTACCGGCATCCAGTGGGTGAGATACGTCAGTGATGAACGTTCATACGCCCCCAGTTCCCCTCTCTCTGTCTCATGCGCACACACACGGGCACACACACGTGCACACACACAGCACCAGTTCAGTGCTATGGGGGTAGTGGATCTTGCTTTTCTCTTTCAGTTACTTGTTTTCTCTTACTCCATTTCTTAACCTTCAGAAGGTGTGCATGTGATAGATTACGGTCTTATTTGACTAGCATTGTCAGGGAATGAGGTACAATCCATCTGAACTGAGAGTTATGCTATCAGGACATCTATTTGATACGCCCCGTAATGGATGGAAGCCTGCTGCTGTCTGTCATGCCTTCCACTCTCTCTCAGCACAAACACAGTGTCTCTTTTTCTGCATCTCTGACACCAAAGTCCATTTTTATTGTCCTGAGTCGCAGGTGCAGATCTCTCCAGGAGCTGGGAATGTGTCTGGGATGATTTGCATCACCATTGTACGAGGCCAGAATAATGAGCTTTTAAGAACATCTCTGCCTCTGTTTTACTGTTTGGTCTCTGTGCAGTCAGACCTCATTTCTTCCTGCTCTCTGGTCTCCGCTGCCTGCAACCCTCATGCTCCCGAAGTCAAACGTGCTTCTTCCAGTCTTCTTTCTTTCTTTTTTTTTTTTTTCCAAGACTTTATTTATTCATGAGAGACAGGGAGAGAGGCAGAGGCAGAGGGAGCCTGATGGGGGACTCGATCCCAGGACCTTGCGATCATGACCTAAGCTGAAGGCAGATGCTTCACCGACTGAGTCCCCCAGGCTCCTGTTCTTTCTCTCTGGAGGCTCAGAAACAAAAGGACCCAAATCTGAAATTCTATTTGAAAGTCTGCAGATTTTAGTGTGAAGCCATTTTCATCCTTATTTTGGTTGCTGTGATGCTCTTTTCCTAATTCTGCCTTCTTCTTGGTCAGGGGTCCAGCGCCTTAATCAGTAGAGCAGCTCGACCTTGAGTGGGTCAGTTTATTTCTAAGGGTGTAACTGCACATCACTAAGTGAGTAGCTGGGATGGATGAAGCCCCCAAATTCCGAATGTGAAAAATCTGTAACTCTATGTGAGCTGTGCCTTTGCATGGGAATGAAAGTTGGAAGATGATTATAGAAAATACCATAATGGAAATTTAATACATGTTTTAAAAATAAATACCATTAGCACAGATGTAAAAGTACAAAAATAAGGACAGTGTCGAGTCATATATTACATAAATATTTGCTCTTTATTGTAAACATACTGAATCACATTATGCTTTTAGAACAAATTATTTTACTGGAAGGATACTTAAAATTATATGAGTGTGTTTTCAAGCAAATCTATATAATACACATTTTATATGTATAATAATTTTATTTGCATATATAAATAAGTTGTATATATAATTCTGTTTGAAATGTTATATCAAATATATGAGCTAAATTTTGGTTGGTATGTCTCTGAGACTTTTCTAGAGTTTCCAAATGGGGGCATTTTAGATATTTTAATCCACGTGGTACATGTTAGAGTCTGTGGGTTTTTTGTTGAGATGGCTTTTTTTAAATCAGTAGCTTCTTTTTTACTTTTTTGGCCCGTGTCGTATCTCAAAGACCATCCAGGTCATCTGTTAATGACAGTAAACATATGTATATGCCACAGTTTATTTGAATTTTCTATGATGGTGGCTCAGGCTGTACCGTTATAATGAAAATCTTTCTATAACCTTAAACCCAGCACATCTATACAGGAAACTTTTTCCACTCTTTGTGAGTTTATTTGATGGAAAGAATGCTTCTAATGATTTTATTTTCAGAAGTATGAGGGGCTGTTGTTTCAGAAATTAATGACATTATGAATTATTAGTATATTTCAAAGCATCTGAAAACTGCCGGTAATGTTGATCTTCCATTTGACCCAATTCCAAAGGGAATGGGACACAACCGAGCACTGAGGCAAAGCTAGAGAAATGACTAGCGTTGGGTTAGTCCGTCCATGTTGTTGCCGCGAAATGACTGCCACCCCAGGGCTAGGAGAAACATATGAAAACATATAGATTTTCTGCTTGGTAGATTCCTTCAAGAGCTGTCTCATAGCTGGCGCCTGTTGACAATGACCCAGTGAGACACAGCAAACAGAAAATGCTACAAAGCCAAAATTATATTTTCCAAATGGTTTGTCTTGCTCGCTCTCTGCTGTAATTTTTGACTTTGACAGCTAATCATTGGTAGGCATATGTTGCCTGTGAGGCTTGATCTTGTAGCAATGAGGCTTGGAGCCAAATTGACAGTAATTGCATTTTAAGTATCTATCAGCTCAAGAATTCACAAATATCCAAATGGTATTTGCAGAGATATTGACCATATGAAATCAAAGTATTTTGAAGTATCACTGTCTTCGTTAACTCATGCGTATTTACTGAATGCTTGTTATGAAGGCAGAACCCAAAGTTTGCTAATATGAAAGAAAATTGGGTGAAAAATGCAGAGATTCTGCCTTATCCTCTGTCATCTTATAGTGGAAATAAAAACACACATATAACTGTAACGCAAGATGTAATGTGGTGGGAATTGTGAGAGCAGAGCGCTAAACTAATTTGGATGAGGGAGTGATCTGCTGTCACTGGAAATAACAAGAAATTACGTATTATTTATTTTCGAGGTGACCTCAGAAGTGGGGTTTGAAATATCCCAGCTGCAGGTAAAATGAAGAGGTTGATGTTAGTAAAAGAATATTTGGGGGCGGGAGAGTTTAGGGTAATTATTTTAAAACACTGACGGGAGTTAAGAAAGACAAAGGACTGAAATGCTGGCCCGTGTAAAATTACGTTGAGTTAGATTGAGAGATTCTAAAGTCCTTATAAAGATATGAGTATTTTTAAATAGGGAGACAACCTGGATGGAAGAAAGATATGTAGATAGATAGGGAGAGACAGTTATCTGAGTATCCTCTTATTTATTAAAAGCGTTCACACTGATACGGCTCTTACGCACATGGAGTACATGGAGTCATTATATCCATTGGGCTGGCTGAGGCAGCTCAGACAGAGGCAAGAAAGTGACCCGAGTACCCAGCTCACACCTGACCTAGCAGAATCTAAAAATGTTCATTCTGACCCAGAGCCTGGGCCTCCGTGAGCCTGAGCTCACGGAACTCTGCATCCCCGCAGCTAGGTTATATTACAAGATTCATCACGTGGCCCTGGTACACTTAGTTACACCTGCAAGTTCCGTGGGAACTTCAAGTTCTCATTCAACCATAGATCCACACCAGACATTCTCTCTCCCTGAACTTTTCCAATCCTGGGGCTCTCCTTGGTCGTTAGAGCTCATAATTTTCCTAATGGCATTTTAGTTTTTTGAACAGCTTTAGATGTACATAAGAATTGCAGAGATAGTACAGAGAAGCGACATACACTTCACTGGGCTCTAAGACCAAATGAGTGTGAGGTGCAGCTTCGACATTTGAACCTCGGAGGGGTTTGAATGGCTGAACTCCCAAGTTCCCCTCCCCACAATGGCCTGCAAATAAAGTCCCCTAGCCAAACAAAACGCTTATTAAATGGACTGAATGAAGTTCCTGCTTATCTCTGAGTAGTGGGTTTGAGTTCCCTGCCAGCTGTGGAATTATTCACATAAGGCGACCCTGTCTTCCTTTGAGGACCAGGGGACGCCTTGTCCTCCTGATGCCGCCGTGCCCATTCTCCACGGCTCCTGGTGGTTCGCTCCTTCCTCAGTGCAAACCCTGGGTGGTTTGCTCTTATTAGCGTCTGACATTAGAATGGGGCACTTGTTACAACAATTGAACCAACAGTGATGCACTGGGCTAAACCGAAATCTATACGTGCTCCGATTTCCTAAGAGTCCATGTGGTATTCTTTTTCTGTTCCAGGAGATTATGTACCTGTAGTCATCACATGTCCTTAGGCTCCTCCTGGCTATGACACTGTGTCAGACCCTGCTTGTATTTGGTGACCATGACAATTTTGAGGACCAATGGTCATGTGTTTTGTGGAGTGTTTCTCTATTGAGACTTGATTCATGTTTTTCTTGTGATTTTACAGAGGTTTTGGGAATGGGGGAGGAACAGCACACAGAGTACTGTCTCATCATGTCACTTCAGGGATCTGTCTTACCAACACGACACAACTGCTGGTGCTAACTCGATCGCCTGGCTGAGGTAGAGTTTGTTAGGATTTTCCACCATGGAATGGCTCTCCCCCTGCCTTTTCACGCCTTACCCTGTAGAAGGAAGTCAAAACACACAGCCCGCACTTAGGGAATGAAGAGTTACACTGTATCGTATTGAGGGATACATAACGTTGTTCTGAAATCTGCTACCAAGGAGATTATCTATTCTCCTCTATCTATAAGTCTATCTATCTATCTATCTATCTATCATCTATCGATCAATCATCTATTTCTGTACAGAGTCATGGATATTTATTTTATAGACTGTGTATAATTCAATGCTACTTTATTTATTCCTCAGATCATTTCGGCTTTGGTCACTGGAAGCTCTTTCATTGGATATTGGCTCCTCTGTCCCTCTATCACTGTGTTTATGTGTTTGTGTGGGGTTTTTTGTTTGTTTGTTTTTGTTTGACTTTCTGGCATCACAGGATGCTAAGGATAATCTTGTCTATTTTTTTCTTCAGTCCCAGAAATAGTCATTTCTCCAGGGAGACTTGGCTTCTTGTATCTGAGGGTGACATTATATACTAATATCTGGCTGCCATGGGAGCTCATTGCTACTGGGCTCTCTCATTATCACCAAAAACATTCAGCTAACAGAGCAAGGAAATAGATGTGTGTCTACTAACCCATGTATATACACAAATCTATAAATAGATAAATAAATATATATATATATATATATATATATATATATACACACACATAAACATGAGAATATATCTTAAGCTGAACATGAGCTTGTGTTTAATTATTCGGTTCCAGTATGCATGTACAGTAGTACCCGAAATGTTAGCCTGCACCCCATAGGGAACGACTTTATCAGCTGAAGCACAGTGCTTCTATACAATTCCTACAGCCTTTATGCTTATGGACGCTACTCATTTCTGAAGCACTTTAGCTCAGCACCCTTTTGCCATCTCTTTATGTTACATTATTTTATACATTTGTACTACCGTCCAGTATTTTGCCACATTCTGCATCCCACCTCGGTATTCCTATTAATGATGGTTTGCAATGTGCAAATGTGTAAAAAGTCTCTGTTGGGGCACCCAGGTGGCTCAGTCGGTTAAGTGTCTGCCTTCAGCTCAGGTCATGATCCAGGGGTCCTGGGATCAAGTTCCATGCCCATCGGGCTCCCTGCTCAGCAGGGAGTCTGCTTCTCCCTCTGCCCCCCATCCCGTGCCTGTCTTATGCTCTCTCTCTCAAATAAATAAAATGTTAAAAAAAAAAAAAAGGCTCTCTCCCCTTTTTGCAACTTCAGTATTTAGAAAGATTTTCTTTATTGTTAGATATCACCTCTCTGTTCTTTAAAACATTTGGTGCTTTTTATGTTCTCTGGTGTTGCACAAATGATATCTATTCTTTTAGTATTTGGTGGTTTATCAGACATTCTTTGAAAATAGCTCTTCTTGAGGCGCCTGGGTGGCTTAGGGGGTTAAAGCCTCTGCCGTTGGCTCTGGTCATGATCTCAGGGTCCTGGGATCGAGTCCCGCATCGGGCTCTCTGCTCAGCAGGGAGACTGCTTCCTCCTCTCTCTCTCTCCGCCTGCCTCTCTGCCTACTTGTGATCTCTCTCTGTCAAATAAATAAATAAAACCTTAAAAAAAAAGAAAATAGCTCTTTTGTATTCCTAGTTTTTCTATAGAAAAGAGGAAGAGATCCTGCGCTGTGCTGCATGTTAGAGTGATGTGATTCCCAGGGTTCTTTTGAGATAGTATCCTTTTTTGTCATTACATGCCCCAAATGGAGCTCGTTGACAAGTGGGCTTGTATTCCGGGGCCTTCTGATATGAGACCAGATAAGTTTCAGTTTTGTTGTTGTTATAGTTGTTATCATTATTACTGCACGGTATTTTTCTGGATTTGGACGAGGCTCCTATGCAACCATATCTCTAAGTTACAGACTTCTCTCAAGTTGTTCTTCTTCATGTATGACTTACTTTCATGGTGTAACCTCACACTGCAGTTACAAACTCTGGTGATTCCCTTCCCTCCCATGTCCCTACAGCATTTGAAACACCAGGCAGAGGTTCTTTCGACGTAACTCATCCCGATTGGAGACCTGATAAAGTGCTGAAGCAGAAGAGGGTTAATGCAGAAAATATGCATTTGGGAGCTCAGTCTGACATCTGTTATGCAAGATGAATGAGTTTCTTCATTCACCAAATATTTATTGCGCATTCACAAAGTGCCGAGCACTGTTACAGGCACTGAGGTTAGCGCAGTAAGCAAAACAGACAAATTCCCTTCTCTCATTAAGTTTCGGTCCTAATGCAGAGCTACAGCTGGTATACAGACAGTGGAGTAGGCAACATGATATGTCTTGTAGGAATAGATTTTATTAAGAACTTAAGCAGCGTAAATAGAGATGGATGGAAACGGGCCCAACTTAATATAGGACGGCCACGGATGGGCTCTCTGACAAGCTATTTTTTAAGCAAGGCCTGAAATGAAATGTATGCCTGCAAACATAAGGAGAAAGAACATTTCAGTTTAAGGAGCCCCTAAGCACAAAGCTTCTCAGACAGATCAGATGCAGACGAATCATACTGAGGAAGAGTGTGGAGGCCAATGTGGACTGGATGCCACGGAGGAGCCCGGCAAGGGCCTGTCTGAGATCTTACTCTGCTCTGTCGCTATGCCTGCCCCGTCAAACCCTCTTCCTTTCCTCCTTTTCCAAAGATCATTGTGGTGAGGATAAGCATGTAATTTAAAGACGCAGCTAGGACATCTTTAGAAATGAGCAAGAGAGCCATTGATAATTACACTATATACAAACGTAAATGGAATGTCCTGGCCAACCTAGAACACGTAGTCATCCCACGAATGTCCAAGGGAACAGAAAATTATAAGCTAGAACCGATTCATATTTTTGATCCATATTTTCTTCAAAGCAGGGAAAGAATAATTTCCGTCTTTATTGGCATTGAGGCAAAGAACTGGGCCATCTTCTCTTAATACAACGATGAAAAGGAAGTGATACCAAGCAATTTTGTTCCTATCAAAATGAGCAGCACATTCATAACCTGCCATGTATATGTTAGAATCGCTTTAGAACAAGACTTAATAGTGGGGAATAAATCAAGGAGAACACAAAGGACTCTTAATTCCTCGAATATTTAGATGAACGACGGTAGCATTTTAAGAAATAATGCAGTTGGATACATATTGGTTACACAGCAGTGAGTATGGCTTTAAACACAGGGTATCATCTGAGCTGGATTGGGTAAGTGACGTCTCTGGATTCCATGAGCATTGCTGGTGGATGCCAGAGTGAAGGATGGCATGACGTAACGAGAGGCTGTAGATGGTAGGGAAAAACAGAGGGATGCTGGGCAGTGTTCATATCCACGCACGGGGGAAGGCAGAAGAGGGGGCAGACATGGAAGAGAGCGGTCGAAATGTAGGATGGCAGGAGGGAATTCTGTCAGAGGAGCCATGGCTTGGATGTTCTTGCACTTCTCCCCTATTCTCTGCTCGGTACCTCCATCTCTGGACACCAGAAAGCACAAAGAAGGCAAAACAGAGGCATCTGGTTTACCCATACGTAGAGGAGGCAATGTGGAAAGGCCAGAGCACAGTGAGGAAAAACCAGAGCAAGGTGAAGATGGAGATGTCCACACCCGAAGCACAGGTTAGAGCCGGCTCTGTTCCTAGCTAAAAACGTGAATTGGTTAAAAAAAAAAAAAATCTTGTTTTTTCATCTCTAAAATTGGGAATGATAATCCTTGTACAAACCACATCATGCGCTGCTCTATCACTTGAAATATTATAAAGAACGCATAGTGAATGATGAAACGTTTATGATGAAACGTTTAGAATATGACAAGAAATATGACCCTTGTGAGGTTTAAGAGAGGCAAATGTTGCCCTCCGATCCCTTGGTTTTAGAAGTCATAGGTTTGTGTGATTAAATCTTTTATAGGTAAACTGAAAAAAGAGAAAGAGAGAGACTAGCATAGTAACCTTATGACATTCTGCGCTGCTTCTGAGTATGGTAGACAAGTCCCTGAACCGCTCCGTGACTCAGTTACCTTATCTGTGACATGGTGATGATATTCCTGAGCTCTCATGGGATGGGGGCAAGGTATGTGAAATTGGGCTGACACTCAGTGAAGACTCAGGGACAGAGACCCTTAGACTGGTTATTTGCGCATGTCCAGTGATGAGAAGGTCGGGGAGAGGGGGAAGGTTTGGGGCAGTTGAGAGGGAAGAAACCAAGTGGCGCTCTCCAGTTTCCACGGACACTCCAGTCCAGCTCACCGGCGTCAGAACAGAAGAGACCATCCTACAGGAGAGACCTGAACTGGTTTGTTTTGTTTTGTTTTGTTTTGTTTTTTAAGATTTTATTGATTTATTTGACAGAGAGCAAGATCACAAGTAGGCAGAGAGGCAGACAGAGAGAGGGGGAAGAGAGCCCGATGCGGGGCTCGATCCCATGACCCTGAGATCATGACCTGAGCCGAAGGCAGAGGCTTAACCCACTGAACCACCCAGGTGGCCCTGACCTGGTGTTTAAGGCAGTTTCTCTGCTGCTAATGCGTGTGCAACAGAATTGAAAGGAAGGTACAGTTGCAGACATCATATGAGCTAGTGAGGTCAGATCAGTGCTCCTAAGTCCTGCCCTTGGATCTGTCTGGGTTGTAAGATCCAGGAGGCAAGTTGGCCCTTTGTTAGGCTTCCTTTCAAGACTGAGCAAGGACCTGACAAAAAATAATTTGTGATTTGAAAGAGAGTAGGAAATCTTGAGATTTTCACACCTAAATATTAAACTTAGACCCAATTACGCCGCTTTCAGAGCTCTGTAGCTTCCCAGTGACACCACAGGCAAATCACACCACCTTCTCTGGACTCTGTATCTTTCATTTAAATTTTAAAAATGAGAAGACTGCCCACCTTCCCAAGCGAGATGGCTCTGGAAGAAATTAGTGTTGTCATGCATCATGGGATCTGTGAGGAAAAAGCACGTTGTTTAGAGAAGTTTTGGTGCCTCCATGGATTATCCAGTGTTGACTGTGACGGTGTCTTGGACAAAGTGCGCTTCTGAGTGAAAGTCCAGCCACTGAGCCACAGACAGGATGTTCGGACTGTGTAGCATCACACTGCCTGCTCCCCAGGTGGTGAGGTGTGCAGACTGTCCACGAGCGTAGCCATCCTTGGTGCTCAGTGAATGGTACCCTCCGTCGGCCCTTTCTTAAAACCAGAGAAACTCCGTGCTCCTCCTGGTGGGGGGCATCTGAGAAGTCTTCCCAGACGCTGTTGTGTCAGACTCAGCCTGAGGTTGGAGCTCCCTTAGCTGCAGATCCAGCCCCCCTCATCTGGCACCGCCTTCCTCCCCTGAGCTTGCAAGGATCAATCCCGGAGCATCACAGGCTCTCAGGGCGCCCTCTCCATCGGGCAGACGGGCGTCACGGACAGAGGCACTTGGGTAGAGGGTCCTTTTCTGGGCTAGTGTAGACTTAGACACTTGAAGAAGCAAAGGCTGAGCCGCAGATTGGGACTTGAGAGCAAAACTGGGGGTTGGGTACAGAGACTCCCCATTGACCACGCCCAACATACGCACAACCTCCTCCTTTATCAGTGTTTCCGCCCCCCCTCCGCCCCCGGAGCAGGACATTCGTTGCAACCGATGAGCTCATTGTGAACATCATTATCACGCGGAGCCCCCAGTTTGCGCTCCGGGTCACTCCTGGTGGTGCACATTGCATGGCTTTGACAGATGTGTAACGACATGGGTTCGTCAGTACAGTGTCCCACAGAGTGTTCTCACTGCCCTGAAAACCCTCTGAGCTCCAGCTCTCCGTCCTCCCCCGACCTCGAGCGCTCGCAAGCACTGATCTCCGCGCTTCGTCTTCTCCAGGCTGCCGTATGGCTGGGCTCCTACAGGTGGGATTTCCTCACGCTGGCTTGTCTCACTCAGCACTGCACAGTGAAAGCCCCTCGAGGTCTGCCCATGGCTTGATGGCTCATTTCTCTGACTCCTGCCTGACATTCTTATCATTCATTTTTTGTTTGCTGCGGGGCACGTGGATTGTTCTTTACCGTCATGTGCATCCCGGGCAGCTCTCTCCAGCTCCCCACCTCAGACCAGCCACCTGCCTTATCCGCATGCCTGCTCTGAGCCCCACGAAGGGAAGAGACCTTGTTGACTGGGTCGCCATGTAGGAGTGCTTTCCCCACTGTTTGTCCTGCAGCAGGAGCTATGCTTTTGGAGAGAGGAGGGGGGTCGGAGGAAGAGAACGTACCCTCCTTCAGTTACTGCTTCAACCACCGTTCATAAGGTCGTTCCCAATATTTCTGTATTCTTTTTTTTTTTTTAAAGATTTTATTTATTTATTTGACAGAGAGACACACAGCGAGAGAGGGAACACAAGCAGGGGAAGCAGGAGAGGGAGAAGCAGGCTATCCATGGAGCAGGGAGACCGATGTGGGGCTTGATCCCAAGACCCTGGGATCCTGACCCGAGCCAAAGGCAGACGCTTAACAGCCGAGCCACCCAGGCACCCCAATATTTCTGTATTCTTACTAATAGCTACACATACCATCGAAGTGTGAAATTCAGATTGAAATGTATATTGAATTCCTTTTTGGTACAGGAGTTGGGCGGCAAGAAGAAGCACTCACCATTCAAAATGTCCAATAGAGAAGTAAAAAAAAAAAAAAAAAAGCCTCTCTATATGTATGGCAGGGGTATTTGATGTCCAGATTCTGGAATCAGTCGGATGTGGATATTTGTGTGGTTAAACCTGATGGTTTATGATACTGGCTGCCAGGAAAGGCTTGACGATCTCTTTGAGCCTGGAGCAGGGTGTCTACGCCAGGAAAACTGTACTGCTTTGCCTCTGGCTGTGTGGAGCCCATCTGAGCTGGTTCTGGTGGCTTCTACTAGTGATGTTGGTGGCCACTTATGACAATGGGGTCGACAGAGTGACTATGCATGTCAGTGTGGGGAATACAATGGGCAGGTAGGCTCAGGGCTATTTAGGACAGGGGATGCGTGTATATATACATGTTAATGATGTAGTGTTACTTAATATGAAAATCTTTACCAAGTTTTCCCATATAAACAAGAGCCACAGAATGAGATTAAGTGCTCAGTGAGTTATTAGGTGCTCAGGGGAAATTCCCATGCCATAAGATAACAAGCTCTTTTCATAACACTAATGAAAACCAGAGGGAGTGGGCTTATTGGAATAGCACCTTAACACTGCAGGGCCCTAGGTGAATGGGTAATTGTCTCATGAATTAGAAAGTTTAGTTTCTCATGTATGTGTCTGCAAGCCCAGGAGAGATCTTGAAACAACGTCACGATTTCTGCCGATAGCGGTGGAATCATCTCACTTCAGTAACTAATTAACTCTGTATTTGCAGTTTGAGAAATGAGCCACTAACTAATTCCAGAGGAGTGGAATGGGCTGTCTGTTAAACGTGGTGAATTGGGGGGCGCCTGGGTGGCTTATTTGCCGTCAGCTCAGGTCATGGTCCCACGGTCCTGGGATTGAGCCCCGCATCAGACCGCTGGCTCACTGGGGAGCCTGCGTCTCCCTCTCCCACTCCCCCTGCTTGTGTTCCCTCTCTTGCTGACTCTGTCCCTGTCAAATAAATAAATAAAATCTTTAAAAAAAAAAAAGCCACAGTAAATTGGAATTTCCTTAAACTATCTCATTTACAAGGATTCTTAAAAAAAAAGAAAAAAAAAAGATAATTTGACCAGAAAATACTGATGGTTTTTGACAAACCCGTTTCTGTGAAAAGTGAGAAATGAAAAAAACCCATTAGAGGAAAGGATTTATCTTGTTGTGTACTCCAACTCAAAACCTGAAGGACACTGTTCAAAGCACCACTGTGTGTTTGTGTGTGTGTGTGTACATGTCTGTGTGAGTGCGTTCAAGGAAGGGCAAAAGCTTTTCTAGTAGCCAAGTGCAGGGAGTGGATAGTTCACTGTAGAGGAGGAAAAAGAACTTTCCCTCGACACGTGCCTACTCTTTCTTGACTAAAGACAGTTTCACAAGAGGAAAACAGTTCATTAACATGTAACAGCTCCCATTAATACATGGGAGATACCCAGAAAGACCTGGTAAGCCCCACTGAGGGCCCAAGCCACCACTTTAAATATCACCTCCAGCAAAAGACAAACAAGAAGCAAGGGAGGGAGAGGCTGGTTACGGGGATGACCAGGAAGGCACCGCCCACGAGGCTGTGCTTGGTCTGCAGGTTCTATCACCGTGTGTTCAGATCTGCTTGTCTGAGATGAGAAACAGGACACAAATTGTGGGTGTGGCAAAGGAGATGAGGGAGTAGCCACTGATGTGAGAAACAAAGGCAGAAGAGAAAACAATTTAATTTCCTTACAGCCCACTGACAAGTCCTTGAAATAGGCAGAATGACATTCCTGTCGGGACTCAACTGCCTTGATGTTGACACTTTGCTAAGGGCAAAAGGCGATCCTAGCCTGACCCATCCACCTACCCCGACCCCCAGCCAGGATCCTATAAGTCTACTTTAACCTATAAAAATTCCTTTGGAAACTTCCTTTATCTCTAACCACCCCCCATGATACATGCTGGCAATCATCTCCAAACATATGGCCACGGATATACATCGGAAGGGTCCCATGACTAGGGTTCTATGCAACAGTGAGAAATGACCTTTCCCCAACAACAGCTAGCCCCCTCCAGGTCCTGGAAACCTGGCTTCCAAAATTCCTCGGAGAGTTACGCTATCCCTGATCCCCTCCAATGTGAAATTCTATAATGGGCCACTCTCCATGACCATAGAGCGGCTCTTTCTGCCCACGGGTCCTGTCCCTGCGCTTTAATAGAACCACCATTTTTTGACTAAAGACTTCTCAAGAATTCTTTCTTGGCTACCAGCTTCGAATCCTAACGTCCTTCCCACTTCAGTTGTAGGGTTATTGTTCGATTTGACATTCACAAAGCAGATACCAGTTGAGCTTGAGGAAGAGTAAATTAAAGCTCTCTGGAGACAAAGACCTGTTTTTTTTTTTTTTTTCTTTTCACACACACATGCCCAGATTGTGTGTGCATGTGTTGGTGTGTGTGTGTGAACCACTCATTCAGAGTCACACCTGATACAAGGAGGAAAATGCGCATGAAGACGATCTGTTATCCCTCAAACTTGTGATGTTAGTTTCTTTCCTTTTATATGTACATCGGGACAGATAGACTCAATCTCAAATACCTTGTCTCATTTGCAGGCTAGAGAGCAAACATTATATTCTGATTTTCACCACAGGATGTTTAGTCTCTGACCTCATGCACGTCCTGTGTAATTAGTTGGTGGGTGTGGTGGGTGAGCTCTTGGCAGCACTGGGATCCCAAGATCTCCTCTCTTGGAAAGCTTCTGTGTGACTCCGGGCCAGTGGCTTTCTTACCTGCCTACCGGAGGGTCCTAGTAGCCACCCAGGACCCACCCTGGCCACCTCACAGGGGACCTTGAGATTCGGATAAATAATAGCGTCATTAGAGCTCTGAAAACCATATAGCACTGTCCAAGCTTAAATGTTTATTAGTTACCCTTATTGACCATCACTCCTGTTTTGCTTCTATCTCCTGCCCAGGTAAAGTAAAATAAGCACCAGCTAGACCCCAAATTTCTCCCCTCTGATGGCTAATCTGAAGAAGTTCCTACTATTTATCCTTCCATTAGATGAATTTATTCTATTCCTTATAACAATTTTTTTTTTTTTTTTTTTTTTTTTTTTTACATTTTGAAAAGGCAAAGTCTCCTTGCTTCCCACTTGAGGCACTCACGATGTCTTGAATAGATTCAAAGGGTCAGACTCACCCCTGGAATAAATTAATTTTGTGACCTTAGGTCATCGCTTTTGCTGGCTCTTGGTTTCTTTAGCATTAAAATTAAGTTGTAGGAGTAAATGATTTCTAATGTCATTCCAGCTCTGAAATTATATGATGCTGATAGTTAAAAAAAAAAAAAAAATCCATCAGTTTGCTAGAATAGATGATTAACTGCTGCTTCAAAGAGAATTTGAACCATTTTAAATAGGAGCTTTTAGAAATGCTTCCAGTTCTTCCTAATTGGTTTATAAGCAACTTAAAACTAAGAGTACAGAGAAAACCACAAATTTTGCCTTCAATTGCCCTAAAGAATGTTCTTGTCATTTGCTCCTTTTAAGATTCCTAGGTATAGAATTAATATAGATTACAAGTAGGACAATTAGCCTTGAAGTTGAAGTAACCCATGTGTTAATATTGCTAGAATTTGTATATAAAATTAGCTGGCACTCAACATTTGTTACTTTAAGGGAAAGTTCAAGATTCCCACTGACGTGCTAATTGTGAGTGATGAGGAACTTAGATTTGTGTCAGGAGTCTTTCTTTCATGTGTTCTCCCGGAGCCTGATTATCTTGGCAAGGCACAGAAAACACCTCGTGCTTGGTTTATATCTCAACCACCTTTGCAAGGATTCTTCCTTAAAATGTCCTAGTGAAATTGGTCAACCTTGGATGTCCCATTAAATGGAAAAATTAAATGCCCATACAACACATTTCTCCAAGGGTTCAGACTTCAAGTGGAAATCACAACCAAAAGTAGAATAGAAAGGGAATGATCTGAGTCCACACTGGGAGTCGTGAGCACCTGAGATGAAAAATGGTCTCATTCAAGTCCAGGACTAGCTACACAGCTAATTTAACTTTCACACAACTGCTAAGTACTATTGGGAGAAACAAAGAATTGTAAAAACATCCCTGTAACAGATTTTAAAGAATGTTTTCTTTGTCATAAATCTACTTTGTCTTCCACAGATAACTTCCATTCTGATGAAAAGCGGATTCAGCACATAGTATGGTAGGCAAGACATGAAAAATAATGGTAATAAATAAAAATTAAAATAATAATCAGTTATTATTGCTTTGCTAAATCTAAATCAATTACTTTGCTAAACCCACATAGTCTTCTGTTCATTTTATTAGGAAGACAGTTTATCTTGCAAGTACATTTTTAAAAATAAGAACAAGTTTTCAGATGTATATTCTTTTTTAAAAGCAGCAACCAAGTGGATTCACCTGTCTTACTGAGCTTTAGAGTTACGTGGCAAATGAGAAATTTAGATGTCAGCTGATACTTTGTTATCTATAAATTTCTTTCATTTAGCCTATTTGGAATGAAATCATCCTGGTAGATTTTCTATTAATGAGACTGAGAAGGGAGAAGAGCATTTAATTTGTCAATAATTCAGATTTTCAAAAGAATTCCAGATATGAAAGAGTTTCTGTGTCAAATTCGGCTTAAAATATATTTGCAGACTTCAGAGGAGGAAGAGAAAAAGGGAAAGGAGTATTAATTTAGAAGATACTATAAATTATATTTTCATGCATCTGTGTTGATTTTCAGTTTAAATGCAATATGTGATAACTATCTACATTTTCATAAAATGAGTTTAATTTAATAGAAGCTAATTTTGTTTATAAGAACTTACCCAGTGCAGAGAGAGACACCTCAGAGTAACGGTTTAGAAAGGTGAATACGAGTTACAGCTGATGAAGGAAATGCAGCATCTCTGAGAGTTATTACTCTGGTCTGCTGAACAGAACACTCCAGTATCCTGCCACCCACAGGACAAAACCAACCAAGGGATTCAGTGCATTCTTAGTGACCAGAGTGTCTCCAGTGGCCCATGGGCTGTTCCATGCAGTGCCTTGGGATAGGCAGTGTCTTGGGAATCAAAAGTATTTAGTGATTGATTGATTCCATATAAGGTATTATCAGCGCCTTAGACATCTGGCTTTGTTTGTGTAATTTAACCTGCGAGCGAGGCCGTCCAACTATTTGGAAGCATCCTCGTACTTCTTGACACCATGAAAAATATTTTGGGAAGTTTTAAGTAACTAACGAGTACTGATAAATAATCGATGTTTAAGCATGTAAGGAAAGTGGTCCACGTAAGTGATGGGATCGTATTTAGGGCTAAATAAAAATGAGCTCTCAAGCCATGGGAAGAGGTGGCAGAGTTTTGAATGGACGGGGTTCAGTGAGAGTCTGGTCTGAAAGGCGCTGCACGCTGTAGGATTCTAGCCACAGACCTCCTGGAAGAGGCACAAGTTCGGGGACAGTGAAGAAATCACTGTTTGCCAGGCTTGGGGGGCACAGGTGAGGGAGGAACAGGGGAGCACAGAGAATTTTCAGGGCAGTGAGACTGTTGTGTGACGTTACAGTGATGGATACATGCCATTACCCATTCGTGCAAACCCAAAGATGTGCAATGCCAAGGGTGACCTCTAATGTCAGCCATGGGCTTGGGATGATAATGACGTGTCAATGTATGATCATCAGTTGTAGCAAACAGACCATCTGGTAGGAGATACTGATGCTGGGGGAGGTGGTACACATGTAGGAAGAGATATATGGGAACCCTCTGTGCTTTCTACTCAAGTTTGCTGTGAATCTAAACCTACGAATGTGTGTGTGTATGATGTATGTATGTGTATAATTTGTTTTATATATTAATACATTTATATATGATGTATTCATATACATTCATATTACATAAATTGATATTTATTATATATGATATATGTGTATGATAGAAGGAAAATGTAAATACAGCCATTCAGGTCTTCTTGCTGTTCACATTTTTATATTTAAAGTGTAAGCCCTGCTATAGGTGAGCCCATCTTCAAAGTAGGATGTTGAGTAGACTCAGTAAGAAAATAATTAGGAAGGTTCTGTTAAAATACAACATATCCTGTGTGTTATGTTTGAAAGAAGCATCTAGTTTAAAAAGCTGTCTCATGAATGGTTCAGAATCCCTTCATTCATTACAGAGATTGGAAATTTCCAAGGTAGCCAGCACTGTTGTAGTGCAATGGTCCTGAAAGTGCCTGGGGAGAATAAGAACCCTGGCCTTTCTGGATATCTCATTTGGGTGGAGGGTTAGATAAGGTACAAAATGGCAAAATATCTGCTAAGCTCCATAAGAACTGCTTTGGGGAAGTTACAGAAGAGTAAAGAAGATAGTGCAGTGGCAAGCAGATGTAGTCAGAAATAAGGTGGTCACAACTTCCCTGAGGACGCTGTATGTACGTGAACACATGAAGAAGGACAGGGACCGTGCAACGTGGGCATGGCTGTGGGCGAAGAACGCTTTAGGCAGGATATACCGCCAGTGCCAAATGGGTAAGGCAGGAGTTTGCAGAATGGCCGGGAAGCCGCTGCCCACAGCTGGGAAGGGCTGGTCCCATATAAGTAGAAAGGATCACAAGAGCTCTGTAGACCTAACTTACTGTAGTGTGCAGCTCCGACTGTTGCCAAGTTTTGTCCTTTACATTGTGTGAGGTAGGAAGCCATGGGCAAGTTTTGAGCAGAACTGAGTGATACGATTTGATTAATATTTTTAGGTACATGCTTCTGAAGAGCATCTGCTTTTGGAATGACAGCATAATGTGCAGAAGGGCAACACTGTACAGAAAATCACTCAACAAGCTGCATAAATTCAAATAAAATAAAGATGGGCAAGCAGAGACATAACTCCCCCATGTTTACGCCTCACAAAGCATTTAACTTCCGTACCTTCACTTTTGACCTGCGTCTTTGGATACAAACACTGTCTCTTGTAAGCCGCATGTCATAGGTCTTGATTTTGAACCAGTCACACAGACATCTGCACTTGAATTAAAATGTTTAGCTTATTCATACTTAACGTGACTATCCATCTGGCTGGAAGCTTGCCTCAATCCTGTAGTTCCCCTGTACGTATTATGTCCTAAGCATTTTGTCCTTCTGTTCTTCCTCATGTGTCGGGCAGATAGTTATGGGACGCTACTTTTATTTCCTCTCTTGCTTCTTTTAGCTACAGTGTTTTATTACTAGCTTGAGTGGTTGCTCTGAGGATTACAATGATTTTTAAACAAATTTATTGATATATCATCACCATAGAAATGTATATATTTAATGTGTGTGTTAGTGTTTTAATACGCATGAACATTGTGAAATGATCACCACTATCAAACTAATTACTGTGTCCGTCCCCGCTATGTAGTTATCATCATGTGCGTGTGTGTGTGTTTGTGTGTGTGGTGAGAAGATTTAGTTTACCCTCTAAGCAAATTTCAAGCATACAATACAGTATTTTTGTTATCTTCAAAATTTACTCATCCTGCATAACCGAAAATGTGTACCCTTTGACCAACATTCCCTCCCCCACCGCTGGACCACCACCCTCCTCTGCCTTTGTGAATTTCACAGTTTCAGATTCTACATATACGTGGGTTCGGGCAGTATTTCTCTTTCTGTGTCTGGCTTCTTTCACTGTGATGTCCTCCTGCTCTAGCCATGTGGTCACATACGATGGAATTTTCTACTTCCTGTAAGGCGGAGCCACTGTGCGTGTATCGGATGTATGTATCCATTTCTCATCTTTTCCTTATCCATTCATTCATCGAGGGACACGTAGGCTGTTTCCATATCTTGGTTGTCGTGAATAATGCTGGAATGAGCGTGGGAATGGAGCTGTCTTTTTGAGATCCTGATTTCAATTCCTTTAGACGTATACCCAGGAGTGGGAGGGCTCGATCGTATGGTAGTCGCTCTGTTTTCAATTTTTTGAGAAAATATTGCTTTCCAGAATAGCTGTGCCAAGTGACATACCCAACAGCAGTGTACAAGGCTTCGTTCTCTCTCATCCTTTCCAACACTTGTTGCCTTTTGTCTTCTTGATGAGAGCCACTGCAGCAGATGTGAGGTGAAATCTCTTTGTGGTTTTGACGTTTTCCTGATGACTAGTGATGCTGAGTGCCTGTTCTTATACTTGTTAGCCTTTACATTGCTTCTTTTGAAAAGTGTCTATTCAGGTCCTTTACCCCTTTTTAAATCAAGCTATTTGCATTTTTTGGTGTTGAGTTGTTGAGTTTGATATATTTTTTGGATATTAACCCCTTAACAAATACATAGTTTGCAAATATTTTCTCCCATTCCATGGGTTACTTTTCTTTTTGTTGATTGTTTCCATGGCTGTGCAGAAGGTATTTATACTTACATTCTTCTATTTGTTTTTAAACACACACTATGGGTATCCAGGTATCTGTAGAGCTCAGTCAAGTATTAAGCCAAGGTTGTATTTAAACACCGCAAGTTTGTATAGCTAGTCTGTATTTTGGTTGGGAACACATTCAGGGTCTCATCTCCCTTTGCTTTCCCTATCCTGGGCTGTACTGGGTATCTTGAGGATGTGCACACCTGTGCCAGTCAGTCAGCCAGAGGTGTTTGCAGAGTGTATCTCTACTCTTCTCCCATAGGCAGGATCTCCCCACTGTGTTTCTGGCTGGTCTTTCACTGGTTCCAACAGAGAGACCATAACCTCCTGGAAGTTTTCATGTTTATTTCTGCTTGAGTTCATGACTTCTCACTTGGCAAGACATGGGTTTGCTTTCCCAACCCAAATGTAATTTATCATATTATGTAACAAATCTTATGGCTGGCAGATTTACACCTGTCATTGATGGAACTGAGCATTGAAAGTAATTGGGTCCAGACGAGATGTTTTTGCCCTCCACATTTTTATCGTAAACTCTCATTTAGCTTTCTAAAAATAAATGCTTCTCAATTTGTGTCTTCTTTTGGTTGATTTCCAGAGTCAGGGAGCTGTTGCTTTTGACCTACACCCACCCCTCTATGCATAAGCGTTTTATGATAACTACATAAAACAGAAGGTGCTAAACACAAAAAGTAGATTGTGGTGTCCATGTTGAGAGGATGAAGCAAAAGCACAGATTTATGTTAGATTTTATTTAATAAATCATGAGGCACCTGGGTGGCTCAGTTAGTTGAATGTCCAATTCTTGATTTTGGCTCAGCTCATGATGTCAGGGTTGTCCGATTCCCCCCGATGTTGAGCTCCACGCTAGGTGTGAAGCCTGCTTCAGGTTCTCCCTCTTCCTTTGCCTCTCCTCCCTGCTCCTGCTCTCTCTATACAGATAAAAAAATTAAAAAATAATAAATCAGAGCAGCATATGTTATCCCTAGTGATACCACTTATAATCACAAAATCACTTATAGCTATAAGTTAATTGTATCATAATAAAGATGCTTGATTAGTAAGAAAGGGACATAAAGTATACAAATTAGTTGGGAAAGAAAAAGAATTAAAATGGTTTGTAAACCCTACGTTACCCAGTGCTGGACCTGGAATATGTATGCCTAATGCTGATTCTAATGACACACTTCAAATATACTGAGAATAAATAAGTATATTGAGAATAAAAATTGGAAAATGAAAGGATATAGAAGGAAATAAAATGCAAACACTACAAGAAATATTTCCACCATCCTATTACCAGACAGAGTACATTATGGAAAGGAGAATTACTTGAAAAAAATGGGGTGACATTTCAAAGTGATTAAGTTGCTAACTCGCTGGCAAGATAGAAGCACCAAGTCTTTATGTACATAATAATATAACTCCAAAATCTATCAAACACAATTTTACAGAAAAAGAAGAACCACAGGGAGTATTAGAAATATGTGAAAAGAATAACAATGAAGATTTATGATATCTCTGTGGAGACACCAAGAACTATACCCAGAAGAAAATTTATTCCTCTAGAACAAAGATGACAGCAAAAGAGAAGTTGAAAGTGACTAAGTACCCATTTTAAGAATTTTCAAAAAGAATAGCAAATTGAACTCAGAATAAGTAAAAAGAAAGAATAAAGAAAAGAGCAGAATAAAATAAAATAGCTTCCAGAAAAACAAACAAACAAACAAAAACCAGTGAGGTAAAAATACCAGTGGAGTATTTGAAAACCTTAGTACAAATTGATACACCCTAGCAGGGCTGCTAAAAAGACAAAGCACAAATGAATACATATAATTAAAAGTGGATTACAAGATGGGAACTGTAATTTTTGCAGACATTAAAAAAGAGTTAGGCATACCATGCCAAATAATTTAAAACTTTAAGATATAGTGGCCAAATTTATGGAAAAAGTACAATTACGGATGTAAGAATAGACAGAAAAATCTGGACAACTCTATATGGAGGACGTTGAAAATAAAACTAAAGACTTCCCTAGGAAGAAACCTCCAGTGAGTTTCTCCAAATGTTTACAGAAGCGATGATGGTAGTCTTCCTCATCATCTCTTACAGAAATTACATGGAAAGAAAGAGGACACTTCCAACGCCTTTTATAGAACAACACAGCTCTGAAAGCCACAGTATGACTAAGGACATGGCAAGCAGATAAGCGGGAAAGTTATGAAAACACAGCAAAAGAAAAAACTTAGCAAATTTAACTGAGTGATCAAAAAGACAATACCAAATCAAAATCAGGTGTTTATTCCTGGAAACATTTCGTTTGCTTTTTTATTTTTTTTATACTTGCTAATTGATTGATGTCATTTTCCTCATTAAGTACATAAAGGGACACATATCATTAAGCTCACTTCGGTGGCTGCATAAAAAGCATACATACTATAGAACCCAAAGCTATCAGTTAGGAAGCATTAACAAAGTATAAGGAAAAAAGAGAACTAGCTCAGTCTGTAAGAACTATCTAACAACAATAGGAAAAACACTGTATTGTGCATCCTACTTCCTGGTAAGTCACAAAAATGTTTCTTCTGTGATCCAGAGTGAAGTGGGAGGTCTTCTGTCACCGCCTGTATTCAGAACTGTACAGAGGTCACAGAGAAATAAAGCACGGATGGAAGTGGAAGGCATACAGATTCGAACATAAGGAGGGAGAATACGATTTTCGAAAAGTCCAAACGAATATGCAGTCTATACGAATGGAAGGCACAGCTTTGACCTAATTGCCAGTATAAGGCCAGATAAAAATTAATTTTATTTCTATACACTAATAGCAGATAATTAGAAAATGAAATATTAAAATGATACAATTTACAAGGTATCATAAAGCATCAAATAAATAATGTATCTGACAAAGATGTGTAAATGCTATACTCAGAAACTACAAGACACGTGAATTGAAGAAAACTTAAAGAAATGGAAAGATATACAACGCTTCTTGGTTCAGAGGACTTGTATGCAGACGCAGTGGCCCACATACTCGCTCAAATGCTCAATTTTGCAATTCCAGCAAAAGTCCCAGGAGCTACTTTGTGTGTGTGTGTGTGTCTGTGTGTATGTTTGTATGTATTTATGTGCTTGTTGACAGGGACCTACTGATTCTGAAGTTCATATTAGAATTCAAAGGGTCAAGAATAACTTAGGATCATTTTGAACAACGAGAACCAAGTTGGTATCAAATATCAAGACTTACTATACGGGTAGAATCTTGAAGACTGCAGGTTGCCGCAGAGGTAGATGGATGGATGCAACAGAATGAAAAGCTCAGATACAGACTCGGGAAATGTCGTGTCATTTGATTTATGAGGATTGTGCCCCTGTGGAGAAGTACAGAAGGATCTCTTTACAGTGAATGATACTAGGCCAACTGGAGATTCATTTTTAAAAATCCTGACACATGAGATTATACGTAAAAATCTATTCCAATTACTTCAATAAGTTTCACGAAATGTGATTTGACACCAGTTACTTACATGAGATGGAAAAAGAACTAACCGTAAGCGAAGATATCAATACATGACACTGGACTGATACTTTTTAACATAGAAAGACTATTAAAGTGAGTGAAAAATCAATCCAGAGAGTGGGGCGTGATATTAGTAATACTCATATTTGACAAAAGACATAGAAACAGAATAAAGAACTTCTACAAACCCTTATAAACACGGATCACTGAACAGAAGGGTAGGCAAAAAAAGATTTCCATGTGGCCAATAAATTTTTTAAATGCTGACTTTTGTAATCATTAGAATAAGACAAATTAAAACCTGCCAAAGTGGCTTAAATTTTAAATACTGAAAATAGCAAGTGTTTATGAGCCTGAGAAACAGGCACTGGTGAGAGATTAAACCGGCGCAACCACTCTGGGAGACATATGAGGTTTCCACCACATTGAAATAGTGTGTACTTTCTGGGCCAGTATCTCCCTTCTGGAAAGTATGAAAAAATAACACAGATATTTGATCAGTGAAAAAAAGTCATACGTGTGCTCATAACAAAAGAGAAGAGCCCCAACTGGAAATAAATAGGAGGTTCATATGGACAAGTGCATTTTGGAGTGTTGACACAAGGGGACGTAGTCATCGATGAGGAAGAGTGACTTTCAGCTGCCGTAGAACAACATGGAAAGAAGAGATTTGATCCCAGGAAGCCACTCATGAGAGATCATACACTCAGGATTCCATTCATTTCCTGTTTCAAACCTGGAAACACTTCATAAAAACAGGTTAACCTTGTCATTACTTTGGCAGAAGACATGCTGCCCCCAGGGCCTGTCTCTGAGAAGCTGGTGACATGTATCTCTTCTCTTCACTGGGGCTATGGTAACACAAAGGTGTTCACCTGGCAGAGTCCAACAAGCTAATGTGTTGCATTCAGTATCAAGTTTACTTTTAGAAAGTTCCCTGTGCCTCCTGAGCTGGCAGTGGGAGGATGCCAGTAGACCAGTTTTCCAGTCTTGCAATAAGTGAGACGGTCTAGACGAGGGCTTTGTGATGGTGGAGAGGAGAATTCTTTGGCCCCAACACACTTGCTGGTGGGATATGGGAAAGGGGGGGTCAAGAATGGGTCTGGTTTGGGACGAGCATCCTGAGGGATGGCCTTGGGTACCCAACGCTGTAGGAAGAGCCGGTTTTGAACATAAGGACAGCCGGTTGGGTTTAAAATCTGTTGTTTGGGATCCATACATTCAATATTGAAGTGTAGACATTGAAAATACAGTTGTGTATGCCACCACAGTGCTGGGGTGTGTCAGATGGTGTTGGTTGGTCAAGAAACAATAACGTGCATGTAAGCATGGCCGTAGACTGTAGAACACAGCTGCTCATGACCTCAACGGAGGCGTTTTTCCTGTTCTAGTGGTTGCCAGGAAAACCAGGTAGGCTGAGTTTCATGCAGAAGGAAAGGAGACGGAGTGCAGACGGTCGAGTACAGACAGCTTTGCTAAGGAGCACTATGCAGAAGGGAGTAGGCAAATTTGGGGATGTGGTATGAGACTATTTTTTAAGATAAGAGGAATCACAGTAAGTCACTGCTTCTGGGCTTTCTCAGCAGAGAGAAATGGGAAGAAAAGGGTCTGCGAAGCCATTCACAGGCACGCCTCTGTGACTCTGATTCATCCGTCTGGGACAGGCGTGGGTCCATTCACACAGTCATGTCCCCTGAGGACGCACGTGGGAAAGATTCCTGTTCAGTCTCATGAGGTCTTGTCTCAGCCGTCTTGTCTCAGCCGTCTGTTCACTCTCAGAAGTCACAAACCTGGTCCTCGTTAGCTGCACCATGTGTAAGTGTTCGTTGAGTTTGGATGCACACGGTCAAGTTCGACAGTGGTCCACCTGTACCCCGGTGAGACCCAGGCATTAATGTAATCATAGCTCTGAGGCCCAGTGGCCTTCGTCCCAGCTCTACGGTGTCCCATCAAGATGCTGCTTTCCCGATGTTCTCCACCCGTGCCAGCGTGGTGACGGTTTCCATTCGGAAGAGTTAGGTTGCTTTGTTCGTGTTTCTGTGGCATGTTGTGGTTCACCTCACGTGCTGGTTGTTTTTAATTGGTCAATTTGGGGTATGGAAGGGGCATGTGGGACGTCCCCATGGTTTTAAGAGTCAGCTGGACAGAGACTTACACTCAAAGAAGTAGGGCTCCTCCTCATCCCTGCCAATCGACGCCCCTTCCCTCCACCCCCTCCCCACCCACTCCCTGCACGGAACCTGATGTTATACTTTCTGATTTATTCTCCCTGTGTTTCTTTCTTTTTAAGCTTTTATTTTAATTCCATTTAGCTCGTACAGTGTTACATTAGCTTTAGACATACCAAATAGTGATTCAACAATTCCGTCTCTCCCTGTATTTCTTTTGCATGAATGAAAATAAGCTTATGTATTTATTATATTTATTATATCTCCCTTTTCACACAAAAGCTAGCATGCTATAATCACTCTTTTGTGCTTTTCTTGTTTTACTTAACAAGATACTCTAGTAAAATCACTTCGTAGTCATCTATAAAGAACTTTAAAGCAGTTGAATAACATTGCACTGGGTAGAAATGTCATAGCTTATTAGCTTTTCAAACACTCTCCATAGACTTGAATTCAGATTGTATCCAGGAAGTTGGAATTACAAACAATGCTGCTATGAAAAATCTTGTGTTTGAATTTTTGTAGTGTTTGTGGTATCTTATGTAGATTCTTAGAAATAGGACTTCTAAACAAACAAACAAAAACAAACAGGACTTCTGAGTCAAAAATTAAGCACATGTGTAGGTCTTCTTTGGTTGTTTGGGTTTTCTTTAGGTATTAGAAATTTTCCCTCTGGATGGAGTGAAACAATTGGACTTCTCATTAATAATTTATGAGAGCTTCTGCTTCCTGACAGGATCAGGAGTTAACTGTGTTGTCATATAATTTTTAAAAAATTGTCTGATAGGTCAGAAATACGATCTCAGTGTTATTCTAATTGGTATTTCTCTAAAAATGAGTGAATTTGGACCTCCGCTCATGTGTGAAGAACATTTTTGTCTTTGTGAATTGTCTGTTCATTATATTTTCACATTTTTCTCTTGGGTTTTTATTTCTTTGTTCTACAGTATTTAAGAGTTCTTTATGTTAGGGGTATTAGCTCTTTGCCAGCAGTATATGCTGAGAATATTTCCTCCCAGAATATCATGTATTTTGATTTTGCTTATGGTGTTTATCTCATGTTTTTTTTTTTTTTCTTCTTCTTCTTTTTTTTAAAGTAGCCTCCACACCCAGCATGGAGCCCAGTGCAGGCCTTGAACTCATGACCCTGAGATCAAGACCTGAGCTGACATCAAGAGTCAGATGCTTAACCAATGGAGGTACCCAGGCATTCTTGTCGCACATTTTTAAATTAATATTTTGGCATATAGCTAGATTTATCAGTCTTGTCTTTTCTTGACTCCATGTTTTGGGGTATTGTTAGAAAGCCAGTCCCTATATCAATGCTAAAAAGAAATTTATACATGTTATTTTCCAGCGTTTCTGTGGCTTCAGTTTTTATGTTTAGTTCCCTAATCCATTGGGGGTTTATTCTTATGAATGATGTGAGACATAGATCTAAATTTGCACTTTTACAACACCTGTCCATTTGTCCTAACACCATGTATAAAAGAGTCTGTCTGTCCCCCCTATGATCTGAGATGCCACTTTGGTTATATTCTAAGGATCCGTATTAGGGTCTGACTGCAGACTCTGTCTTCCGTTCCTCTCGAGTGCCTGTGCATTCACGCACTGACACAGTATTTTAGACGTGGAAATGCTGTGCCTGAATATGGGGCAGAACCCGTTCTTCTCCACGGTGATTCTCTTTTGGAGTTTACCTGGCTTCTCCTTCAGGTTTGTTACTCCATGTGAACTTTGTATCAGATCAACTCTGTAAGCTTGCTGGTAGGGAGAGAGACCAGGTGGCCCAGAAGGTTAAGCCTTTGACTCTTGATTTTGGCTCAGGCCATGATTTCAGTCGTGAGATGCAGCCCCACAACGGGATCTGAGTGTTTGAGATGCCCTCCCTCCCCATCCGTCCTGGCCACTTCCTTCTCTGAAAACAACAACAAAACAAAACAACAACAACAAAAAAACAAAAAACAAAAAACCTGAAAATGTCTTTTGGGTATTTGAACTGCACAGAAATTGATTTAAGGAGACCAGACAGTCTCAGAAAAGGAGATGCTTTCCGTTTGTTCAACTGCACTCTTGCCTTCTAGGAACTGTTTTCACATTTTCATGGCCTAGGATTTGCACAGTTGTTAATACCTGTTTTCTAATTATTTTGTCTTCTTTGTTGTGGCTTCAAATATATTTTCTACCATAATTTTGTTTTTGTTTTTTTAAAGATTTTACTTATTTATTCGACAGACAGAGATCACAAGTAGGCAGAGAGGCAGGCAGAGAGAGAGGGGGAAGCAGGCTCCCCGCTGAGCTGAGAACCCGATGCGGGCCAGGACCCTGAGTTCATGACCTGCGCTGAAGGCAGAGGCTTAACCCACTGAGCCACCCAGATGCCCCTACCATCACGTTTTAAAACTCTTTATTATTCATTTGAAGGCTATTGATTTTTGTATGTTTCTCTAATAGCCTGCTACTTCACGGAACTATTGCAATGTTCTGTTGGTTTTGTCATGGACACTCTGGGGTTTTACAGGTTGACTGTCCTATCATTTGCAATTGCGACAGCATTACTTTTCCTTTACATATTCTTATATAATTTCTCTTCTTTTGTCCAGTTGTACTAGCTAATATGCTAAGTATGATGCCAAATCCTGGTGGAGATAGTGACCATCCTTATCTTTTCCTCATCTTAGTTGTAACACTGGTCATGACTTTTTCTCCAAAAAATAAAATAAGACACTAGCTTTTTGAGTAAGTTGTAAATATATCTAAACACACACAAAAATTTATATACACATACACTTATATGTATATACATCTACATACAGACATATACACCGGCGTGGAACTCGAGGACACTTGGTCACCCAACCTCCCTTTCCCTCTCCTGTCCAGCCTCCTCCGCCCTGGCTCACTTCTTAGGGCTCCTCTCACACTGGTCCGTGTCACTGGCCTGAGGACCCTCTCTCTGTCTGCTGAGAAGTTTTTGTCACCCCTCCTTCCTCTGCCTGCTTGCTTATTCTCTTCGGCAGGAGTCTGGGGCTCTTCCTGGACCCATCACACACTAACCTTCCCTGGAACCCTCTGACTCTGGTAGGTGTTTCCCCCATAGTACTTTTCATGCCTCCTAGAAGTCACCTGGCTCCTTGTCTGTCACCATCCACTCCATCTCCAGTAGGTTTAAGCTCATGCAGGACAAGAACTGTCTTCTATGCATATCAATTACCCAGTGTTTCCCGGGCTTCCCGGATAAATTCAAGAGTTTCTAAAGTCAGGCAACTCCAGGCTAGCACAGAATCAAGACCTGACAGAGACATTGCAGTATGGAAAATTCCTAATGAAATGATTGGGTGGACAAAGAAGCAACAAAAGTATGATTGACTAAATGTGTGTTTTCTTTTCTTGAGAATCAGCAGAGCAGGAAGCAGTTCGCAAGGTGCACACACACGTAGGCTACCCACCCACACGGACATAATAGATGTCAGATGGCCCCCCATTTCTCTGTTCGTTCCCTGTAAACGCTACAAAACTCTTTAAGTTTAGCTTTTCTGAATCTCTTCGAATCCTCTGCCATGGGGAAGTTCCATCCACTCAGCGGGTCTAGGATTAGCTGAAACTCTTCCCAGGCATTGCTCTGACTCTGCATTTCCAGAGTCTAGAATGTCTGCCGATGAGCTGTGCTCTCCAAGAAAAGCTCTGACTGCTCCCAGGTTTCTATATTCTTATGAACCAGAACTGAACACATGGATGCTGTTAATCCTCACTCTTGATTCTGTATTTTCTGACAACAAGTGTTAAAGTCATTAAACAGGAAGGCCATCAGACTGAGGTGGCTCTTGAATCGGAACACATGAAATTTAGGGACAACTAACCACAAACAGTCAACTAGGCTCTCCCAAGAAAGGCAGCTGCTTGCACGGCAACTGAATACATTGCTTTGTTTCTGGGTCTCCTCAGAAACCTTTCCCCTGCACTTCAGTGGTGGAGCCCTTACCACTTGTGGCTTCGAATTGATGTTTGCTCAGACGACCTCTTGTAAATTTTCATGTGCCTCAGTTTACCTTTGAACACTAGCCTGGTTCTTAAAGGTGTTTTCTAGTTAATGAACCACTGAAATTATTGTTCAAGTCCCTGAAATATTCACAGCATGCAAATAAGGTTACAATAAATTTGATGAAACTTAGTAGTACAAGTAGAATTGGCTGAATAATTCTTCCTTGATGGTTCAGAAAGCACTTCAAAATGTGATTTATCTGAGAATGTTTTAGGTCAGTTATCGAGGTCAAATTTGAATCCAATAAAAATTTCCATTCTTAGGCACACACTTCTATGAATTTTGACAATTTTAGACAGTCGTATAACCAGCATGACGATTAAGATTTAGAATGTTTCAGTCACAGCAAAAATTACTCTCCTGCTTTTTGGAAATAAATCACCATCTACCACCACAGCTCCCTGGCAGCCATGCATCTGAGTTTCTGTTCGTATAATTTGGTATAGTTCAGAATGTCGTATAAATGAAATTATAGAGTTGGGGTTCTCATGAGTCTGTCTTCTCTCACTTGGCCTAATGCCGTTGCGGTTTATATATGGTATGCCAGTGACTGATTCCTTATCACCTCTGAAGTTCTGAATGTTGAGTACCCACACGTGATGGCCTTTAGGTGGTCCCCAGTATGTTTTGTGGACTTGCTTCTTCATTCCTCTTAGGTATACACCTGAGAGTGGTGGTGTTTCTGGGTCAAATGGTAAATATATTTTTGACTTTATAAGAAACTACCAAATTATTACTTCAAGTGGGTTTTTTACACCATTTTTGCTCCCACGAATAATGCATGAGTGTTCTCATTGTTCCATATCTCCCTAACACTGTATTTTTAGGACTCTCTCTCCCCTCTTTTCAATGGTGTGTAACAGTAGGTTGTCTTGCTGCGAGGTTGAATGTCCCTGTGCGTCTCTCCGTATCTCTTCTTCATTGAAGTCTCTGTGTAAACGTCTTGCCTATTTTCAAGTGGAATGTTTGCTTTTCTCACTGAGCTGGGGAAGAACCTTACGTCATCATCATACAAGTCCTTAGTCAGCTGTGTGTTCTGCAAACATTTCCTGCCTATGATTGCCGATCTTCCCTTTTTTTGAGTGGGGTCTTTCGAAAAGCTAAAGGTTGAAATTTTGATAAAGTCAACTATCCTGATTTTTCTGTTTCATATTCTGTCCTACATCAGGACAGGTTGCCTAACTGAAGGTCATGCAATCATCCTCCTGTGATCTCTCCTGAAAGTGTTACAGATTCATATTTAGATTTATGTTCTGTTTCCAGTCAATTTAGGCCAGAGGTTTGTTTTGATGTGTTTTGCATATGGCTGTCAAGTGTGTCACGGCCATCCATTTTAAAGACTACCCTTTCCCATTGAATGTCTTGGCACCTCTTCGAGAGATCATTTGAACATGTATCTGTGGGTCTATTTCTGTTGGGGTTCTCTGTGTTCCGTTGATTGATATAGACAGCCTCTCGCCAATACCACATTGTCTTTAATATTTGAAGTTGTCAAATTCAGATTGTCTAAGTCCCGCAACTTTGTTCTTCCTTTTCACAGTTATCCTGGCATTTTCAAGATGCATTTTAGAATCAGCTTGCTGGTGTCGATTAAAAGATCACAAGGATCACTACATTTGTATTTTTAGGGTAAATACCCAGTAGTGCAATTGCTGGGTCATAGGGCAGTTCTATTTTCAACATTTTGAGGAACCTCCATGCTGTTTTCCAGAGTGGCTGCACCAGCTTGCATTCCCACCAACAGTGTAGGAGGGTTCCCCTTTCTCCGCATCCTCGCCAGCATCTGTCATTTCCTGACTTGTTGATTTTAGCCATTCTGACTGGTGTGAGGTGATATCTCATTGTGGTTTTGATTTGTATTTCCCTGATGCCGAGTGATATGGAGCACTTTTTCATGTGTCTGTTGGCCATCTGGATGTCTTCTTTGCAGAAATGTCTGTTCATGTCCTCTGCCCATTTCTTGATTGGATTATTTGTTCTTTGGTTGTTGAGTTTGCTAAGTTCTTTATAGATTCTGGACACTAGTCCTTTATCTGATATGTCATTTGCAAATATCTTCTCCCATTCTGTCAGTTGTCTTTTGATTTTATTAACTGTTTCCTTTCCTGTGCAAAAGCTTTTGATCTTGATGAAATCCCAATAGTTCATTTTTGCCCTTGCTTCCCTTGCCTTTGGCGATGTTCCTAGGAAGATGTTGCTGCGGCTGAGGTCGAAGAGGTTGCTGCCCGTGTTCTCCTCAAGGATTTTGATGATTCCTTTCGCACATTGAGGTCCTTGATCCATTTTGAGTCTATTTTTGTGTGTGGTGTAAGGAAATGGTCCAATTTCATTTTTCTGCATGTGGCTGTCCAATTTTCCCAGCACCATTTATTGAAGAGGCTGTCTTTTTTCCATTGGACATTCTTTCCTGCTTTGTCAAAGATGAGTTGACCGTAAAGTTGAGGGTCTATTTCTGGGCTCTCTATTCTGTTCCATTGATCGATGTGCCTGTTTTTGTGCCAGTACCATGCTGTCTTGATGATGACAGCTTTGTATTAGAGCTTGAAGTCCAGAACGTAGTGATCCAAAGGGGCACGTGCACCCGAATGTTTATAGCAGCAATGTCTACAATAGCCAAACTATGGAAAGAACCTAGATGTCCATCAACAGATGAATGGATCAAGAAGATGTGGTATATATACACAATGGAATACTATGCAGCCATCAAAAGAAATGAAATCTTGCCATTTGCGACAACATGGATGGAACTAGAGCGTATCATGCTTAGCGAAATAAGTCAAGCAGAGAAAGACAACTATCATATGATCTCCCTGATATGAGGAAGTGGTGATGCAACATGGGGGCTTAAGTGGGTAGGAGAAGAATAAATGAAACAAGATGGGATTGGGAGGGAGACAAACCATAAGTGACTCTTAATCTCACAAAACAAACTGAGGGTTGCTGGGGGGAGGGGATTTGGGAGAAGGGGGTGGGATTATGGACATTGGGGAGGGTATGTGCTTTGGTGAGTGCTTTGAAGTGTGTAAACCTGGTGATTCACAGACCTGTACCCCTGGGGATAAAAATATATGTTTATATAAAAAAAAAAAAAAAGAAGAAGGGAATCTTTCTGCCCTTCAACGGACGAATGGATAAGGAAGATGTGGTCCATATACACTATGGAGTATGATGCCTCCATCAGAAAGGATGAATACCCAACTTTTGTAGCAACATGGACGGGACTGGAAAAGATGATGCTGAGTGAAATAAGTCAAGCAGAGAGAGTCAATTATCATATGGTTTCACTTATTTGTGGAGCATAACAAATAGCTTGGAGGACATGGGGAGTTGGAGAGGAGAAGGGAGTTGGGGGAAATTGGAAGGGGAGGTGAATCATGGGAGGCTATGGACTCTGAAAAACAATCTGAGGGGAATGAAGTAGTCGGGGGGTGGGAGGTTGGGGTACCAGGTGGTGGGTATTATAGAGGGCACAGATTGCATGGAGCACTGGGTGTGGTGCAAAAATAATGAATACTGTTATGCTGAAAATAAATAAATGTAATTAAAAAAAAAAAGATCACAAGGATCTTGATCACTACTGCTTTGGATTTACAGATTAATTTGTGTAGAGGAGATAGCTTTACATTTTTAAGTCTTCTGATTCTTAATTTGGCGTATTTGTCTGTTTATTTGGGTTTTTGATTTACTTTTGATTAACGTTACATAATTTTTAGAATTCGAATCTTGCATATATTATGTTAAATTTATCCCTAAATATTTCATATATTTAATGCACAATATAATGGTACTTGTTTAAATTTCAGTTTCCAACTATTCATTGCTATTGCCGAAAAATGGAGTTGAATTTGTGTCTCTTGGCTTTGTTTCCCATGCCCTGGCTTAATTTGCATGCCTGCTATTGTGCTATTTTGCAGGCTTTTTTAAATTTTCTGCATAGGCAGTCATGTCAGCCACAAATAAAAATAGGGGTTTTGTTTTGTTTTTGCTTTTCCATCTTTGCTATTCCTTTGTTTACTGGTGAGGACCATGCTGTTCTCGTGACCCTAGGACACATGCGTTCCTTCTTTTCCTGACCAGTTACAGTATCAAACTATTATTTGATAATACGTTTGTAGGTACTCTTTTCAGATGGAGGAAGTTTTGAGTTCATGAGAGTTTTTAGTCGAGAGTGAGCACTGATTTTTGTGCAAGGCTTTTTCTGAATTGGTTAGGACAATCAGGTGGTTTTGTTTTCCATTTCCTGGTGTGGTGAATCGCAGGGATCCGTGTTAAGTTCTCGATTACCTAGCTTGTGGTGAGACTTCTCTTGGTATGCTGAAGGAACTAGACTTTGTGTCTCCGCCGATTCCTAACCCCTTTGGTCCTAGGAGGGAAGGATCCAGAGGAGTGTGTCCTCCTGTCCACAGTATCCAGTTACCTCCTGTACCCCCTGTTGTCCAGGAGACTGTCCTGTTCTCACACCTGTCCTCAACCATTTTGGATCCAGTGGCAGCCCATGGAAGAGAGCCCCCGTGTGTGCTCACAGCTACGGCTCTTGTCCTCTCTGCGAGCTGGGAACTGTCCACGGCAGCATCCTAAGGGCGGTGGGGGTACTCTATCTGAGAGTTTGAGTTGATCGATTTTAGAAATACCTTTTAACTGATTTTCTTTTTAGCCAAAGTGCTTTCACGCCTCTAGTATTTTTACAATTATTTTTACTGTAAATACTGTCTTTGATTCCTCCTAATAGACTACTAAATGCCTCTTATTGCTATTATACTAAGGAATTTTTAACAGTTTCTTAGATATTTGCTTTGCCCACTTTGCCTTTTTCCTTTGTCTGTCTTCCTGCTGTTAAGGTTACTTGATAGTTTTTAAGTTTAGGTCTATACACTGTATATATTTTATGACTGCTCATCTGTAGTTCTTTTTCTAGATTTACTAGATTATATATATATATATATATATAATCTAAGACAGTATAAGTTTAAGGTACAAAATGTGATGATTTAGTGACTGTATATATTGCAAAATGATTACTGCAGTAAGATTAGTTGATATATCCATTACCTCTCGTAGTTGCCTTTTTTAATGGTGAGAACACCTAAGGTCTATTTTCTTAGCAACTTGCAAAGTATACAATACGGTATTAACTGTCCCCATCTTCATATTAGATCTCCAAAACTTATTCCTCTTATACATAGAAGCTTGCACACCTTGACCATCATCATCTTCAGGCCCTGGCAACCACCAGTCTATTCTCTATTTCTATGAAATATTTTTGTTGCTGTTGTTGTTTTGCTTGTCTGTTTGTTTGGGGTTTTTTTATTTATTTTTATTTCTTTTCAGCGTAGTAGTATTCATTGTTTTTGCACCACACCCAGTGCTCCATGCAATCCGTGCCCTCTCTAATACCCACCACCTGGTTCCTCTCTAACTCCCCTTGTCCTCCATGCTATTTGTTATGCTCCACACATAAGTGAAACCATATGATAATTGACTCTCTCTGCTTGACTTATTTCACTCAGCAGAATCTCTTCCAGTCCTGTCCATGTTGCTACAGAAGTTGGGTATTCATCCTTTCTGATGGAGGCATCATACTCCATAGTGTACATGGACCACATCTTCCTTATCCATTCGTCCGTTGAAGGGCATCTTGGTTCTTTCCATAGTTTGGCAACCGTGGCCATTGCTGCTATAAATATTGGGGTACAGATGGCCCTTCTTTTCACGATATCTGTATCTTTGGGGTAAATACCCAGGAGTACAATTGTAGGGTCATAGGGAAGTTCTATTTTTAAATTCTTGAGGAATCTCCACACTGTTTTCCAAAGTGGCTGCACCAACTTGCATTCCCAGCAACAGTGGAAGAGGGTTGCCCTTTCTCCACATCCTCTCCAACACATGTTGTTTCCTGTCTTGCTAATTTTGGCCATTCTAACTGGTGTAAGGTGGTATCTCACTGTGGTTTTCATTTGAATCTCCCTGATGGCTAGTGATGATGAACATTTTTTCATGTGTCTGATAGCCATTTGTATGTCTTCATTGGAGAAGTGTTTGTTCATATTTTCTGCCCATTTTTTTTTAAATATGATCGTCTGTTTTGTGTGTGTTGAGTTTCAGGAGTTCTTTATAGATCTTGGATATCAACCTTTTGTCTGTACTGTCATTTGCAAATATCTTCTCCCATTCCGTGGGTTGCCTCTTTGTTTTCTTGACTGTTTCCTTTGCTGTGCAGAAGCTTTTGATCTTGATGAAGTCCCAAAAGTTTATTTTCACTTTTGTTTCCTTTGCCTTTGGAGACATATCTTGAAAGAAGTTGCTGTGGCTGATATCGAAGAGATTACTGCCTATGTTCTCCTCTAGGATTCTGATGGATTCCTGTCTCACATTGAGGTCTTTTATGAATTTTGAGTTTATCTTTGTGTACAGTGTAAGAGAATGGTCGGGTTTCATTCTTCTACATATAGCTGTCCAGTTTTCCCAGCACCATTTATTGAAGAGACTGTCTTTTTTCCACGGTATATTTTTTTTCCTGTTTTGTCAGAGATTATTTGCCCATAGAGTTGAGAGTCCATCTCTGGGCTCTCTACTCTGCTCCACTGGTCTATGTGTCTGTTTTTATGCCAGTACCATGCTGACTTGGTGATCACAGCTTTGTAGTAAAGCTTGAAATCAAGTAACATGATGCCCCCAGTTTTATTTTTGTTTTTCAACATTTCCTTAGCGATTCAGGGTCTCTTCTGATTCCATACAAATTTTTGGATTATTTGCACCAGCTCTTTGAAGAATACCAGTGGAGTTTTGATCAGAATGGCATTAAAAGTATAGATTGCTCCAGGCAGTATAGACATTTTAAACAATGTTTATTCTTCCGATCCAAGAGCATGGAATGGTCTTCCATCTTTTTGTGTCTTCTTCAATTTCATTCATGAGTGTTCTGTAGTTCCTCAAGTACAGTTCCTTTACCTCTTTGGTTAGGTTTATTCCCAGATATCTTATGGTTCTTGGTGCTATAGTAAATGGAATTGAATCTCTAATTTCTCTTTCTGTATTTTCATTGTTAGTGTATAAGAAAGCCACTGATATCTGTACATTGACTTTGTATCCTGCCACGTTACTGAATTGCTGTATGAGTTCTAGTAGTTTGGGGGTGGAGTCTTTTGGGTTTTCCATATAAAGAATCATGTCATCTGCAAAGAGAGAGAGTTTGACTTCTTCACTGCCAATTTGGATACCTTTTATTTCTCTTTGTTGTCTGATTGCTGTTGCTAGGACTTCTAATACTGTGTTGAACAAGAGTGGTAAAAGTGGGCATCCTTGTCATATTCCTGATCTCAACAGGAAGGATGCAAGCTTTTTCCCATTGAGGATGATATTTGCTGTGGGTCTTTCATAGATAGATTTGATGAAGTTCAAGAATGTTCCCTCTATCCATATACTTTGAAGTGTTTTAATCAGGAATGGATGCTGCATTTTGTCAAATGCTTTTTCTGCATCAATTGAGAGGACCATGTGGTTCTTCTCTCTTATTAATTTGTTCTATCACATTGATTGATTTGCAAATGTCAAACCATCCTTGTAGCCCAGATGAATCCCACCTGGTCATGGTGGATAATCTTTTTAATGTGCTGTAGGATCCTGTTTGTTAGGATCTTGTTGAGAATCTTAGCATCCATATTCATCAGTGATATTGGTCTGGAATTCTCCTTTTTGGTAGGGTCTTTGCATGGTTTGGGGATCAGGGTAATGCTGGCTTCATAGAAAGAGTCTGGAAGTTTTCCTTCTGCTCCAATTTTTTTGTAACAGCTCTTGGAGAATAGGTGTTATTTCTTCTTTGAAAGTTTGGTAAAATTCCCCAGGGACTCCGTCAGATCCTGGGCTCTTGTTTTTTGGGAGGTTTTTGATCACTGCTTCAATCTCGTTACTAGATATCGGTCTATTCAGGTTGTCAATTTCTTCCTGGTTCAATTTTGGGAGTTTATAGTTTTCCAGGAATGCATCCATTTCATCTAGGTTGCTTAGCTTATTGGCATATAACGGTTGATAAAAACTTCTGATGATTGTTTCTACTTCCTTGGTGTTAGTTGTGATCTCTCCCTTTTCATTCATAATTTTATTAATTTGGGCTTTCTCTCCTTTATTTTGGATTAGTATGGCCAGTAGTTTATCAATCTTATTGATTCTTTCAAAAAACCAACTTCTAGTTTCATTGATAAGTTCTACTGTATCTCTGGTTTCTACCTCATTGATCTCTGCTCTAATCTTGATTATTTCCCTTCTTATGTGTGGAGTTGGTTTGATTTGTTGTTGATTCTCCAGTTCTTTAAGGTATAGAGACAGCTGGTGTGTTCTGGATTTTTCGGCTTTTTTGAGGGAGGCTTGGATGGCTATGTATTTCCCCCTTAGGACCGCCTTTGCTGTATCCCATAGGTTTTGCACCAAAGAGTCTTCATTCTCATTGATTTCCATGAATTGTTTCAGTTCTTCTTTGATCTCCTGGTTGATCCAAGCATTCTTAAGCAAGGTGGTCTTTAGCTTCCAGGGTTTGAGTTCCGTCCGAACTTTTCCTTGTGATTGAGCTCCAATTTCAAAGCATTGCGATCTGAGAATGTGCAGGGAATAATTAATCTCAGTCTTTTGATATCAGTTGAGTCCTGATTTGTGACCCAGTATGTGGTCTATTCTGGAGAAGGTTCCATGTGCACTTGAGAAGAATGAGTATTCTGTTATTTTAGGGTGGAATGTTCTGTATATATCTATGAGGTCCATCTGGTCCAACGTGTCATTCAATGCTCTTGTTTCTTTATTGATTTTCTGCTTCAATGATCTGTCTCTTTCTGAGAGAGGCGTGTTAAGATCTACTATTAATGTATTCATATCAATATGACTCTTTATCTTGATTAACAGTTTTCTTATGTAATTGGCTGCTCCCATATTGGGGGCATAGATATTTACAATTGTTAGATCATCTCAGTGGATAGTCCCTTTAAGAATGATGTAGTGTCCTTCTGTATCTCTGACTACAGTCTTTAGTTTAAAATCTTATTTATCTGATATGAGAATCGCTACCCCGGCCTTCTTTTGAAGCCCATTGACATGAAAGATGCTTTTCCATCCCTTCACTTTCAGTCTGGGTGTATCTTTAGGTTCAGAATGGGTCTCTTGTAGACAACATATGGATGGGTCCTGTCATTTTATCCAGTCTGCAACCCTGTGTTGTTTTATGGGCACATTTAGGCCATTTACATTGAGAGTGATTATTGATAGATATGTTTTTATTGACATCGTGTTACCTTTGAAGTCTTTCTTTCTGTAGATTGTCTCTATATTTCTGTTCAATGCTATTCTTAGGATTTTTCCTCTTTTATAGAACCCCACTTAATATTTCCTGCAGTGTCGGCATAGTCTTTTAAGCCTTGCCGGTCTTGGAAACTCTTTATCTCTCCATCCATTTTGAATGTCAGTCTTGCTGGATAAAGTATTCTTGGCTGCATGTTCTTCTCATTTAGTGCCCTGAATATATCTCGCCAGGCCTTTCTGGCTTGCCAGGTCTCTGTCACAGGTCTGATGTTATTCTGATGGGCTTTCCTCTGTAAGTAAGGAGCCTCTTTGGCCTAGCGGCTTTCAAGAAATTGTATCTACAATTATGATTCCTTCATTTGACTACGAGGTGCCTTGATGTTTTTTTTTTAATCTATAATCTTGGGTGGAGATTGTTTGGTCTCTAGTACATGAACGCTGGTTCCATTCGCGAGATTGGGAAAATTTTCATGAAGAACTTGTTCCACTGTATATTCTAGACTTCTTTCTTTCTCCTCCCCTTCAGGGATTCCTTATTTTTAGGTTTTACACGTATGTGAGAACCTACACTATTTCTCTTTTTCTGTCTGATTTATTTCATTAGTGTGATGCCCTCCAATTTCATCCATTTTGTCACAATGGCAGGATTTCCTTCTTTTCAGTGCCTGAATACCATTCTAATATAACACACACATACACACACTCTCTCTCTCACACACACAGGTACAACCCATATCCTGGATCAATATGTATCCTCTTTTCTTTATTCATTCATGCAGTAATGCATACTTATATTGTTCCCATGTCTTGGCTGTTGTAAATAATTCTTCAGTGAACGTGGAAGTTCAGATACAGTTTTGAAGGCTTGGTTTTATTTCTTCAGGTGTATACCCAGAAGTGGGACTGATGGCTCATAGGTCAGCTCAGTTTTTATTTATTTATTTTGAGGAACTGTTTTCCACAGTGGATGTAACAATTTACTTTCTGACCAGCAGGGCACAAGGGTTTATTCTTCTCCACATCTAATCAAAAATTGTCATCTCCTGTCTTCCTCATTGTAGCCATTCTAATAAGTGTGAAATCAGATACTGTGGTTTTGATTTACATTGATGACTAGTTAGGTTAAACACCTTTTCATGTACCTGTTGGCCTGTTGTATATTTTCTTTGAAAAAATGTCCATCTACTTTTTAATAGGATTGCTTTTTCATTTGTGTCTTTGCTTTGTTTGCTCTGGAGTTGTATGAGTTCCTTTTGTATTTTGGATCTTAACCGCTTCTCAGATATATGGCTTGCAAATATTTTTTCCCATCCTGGAAGTTGCCTTTTTGTTTTGACTTTTTTCTTTACAGAAGCTTTTTAGTTTGATGTAGCTTATTTTTCCTTTTGTTTGTGCTTTTGGTGTCATACCAAAAAATCACTACCAACACCGATGTCAAGGAGCTTTCCCCCTGTTTTCTTGCAGGAATTTTATGGCTTCAGGGCTTGCATTTAATTCTTTAATCCATTTGAGTAGTTTTGTGAGTGCTACAAGGGAGGGGTCCAATTTTATTCTCTCACATAATGTCCAGTTTCCCCATCACTATTTATTAAAGGGACTGTCCATTCACCATTGAGTATTCTTGGCTCCCTTGTCAAATAGTAGTTAACTGTAGATGCGTGATTTTATTTCTAGGTTCTCAGTTCTGTTTCATTGGTCTGTGTGTCCATTTTTATGCCAACACCATATTGCATTCATTGATATGTCTTTGCAGTATTGTTTGAAATCAGGAAATGGGAGGCCTCCATCTTTGTTCTGCTCTCTCATAATTGCTTTGACTATTTGAGGGTTTTTTGGGTATCCATATGCATTTTAGGATTTTTTTTTCTATTTCCGTGGTAAGTTCTATTGGAATTTTGATAACAGTGTCATTGAATTTACAGATGACTTTGGGTAGTATAGACATTTTTATATTGTTAAGTCTTCTGAACCATGAATACAGAATATCTTTCTACTTGTGTGTGTCTTCTTCAGTTTCTTTCATCAGTCTTATATTTTCAGTACACAAATCTTTAACCTTGTTGATTAAATTAATAATTCTAAAGATTTTATTGTTTTGATGCTATTGCAAGTGGAATTATTTTCTTTACTTCTCTTTCAGATAATATGTTGTTAGTGTATAAAAATGAAACTTTTTAACATTGATTTTGTATCCTGTAACTTCACTGAATTTGTTTATTACTTTTTACAGGTTTTGGTGGAATCTTTAGTTTTTAGGTATGTAAGATCATGTCATCTGAAGCAAAATTTTACTTCTTCCTTTCTAGTTTAGATGCCTTCTATTTCTTTTTCTTGCCTGATTGCTCTAACTAGGGCTTCTATTACTGTATGGAATTAAAAGTGATGAGAGTGGGAAATGTTATCTTGTTCTTAATCTAAGAGGAAAAGATTTCAACCTTTCATCATTGAGTACAATGTTAACTGCAGGCTTGTTATATACAGGGTCTGTTATCTTGAAGTATGCTCCTTTTATACCCACTTTGTGGAGGGTTTTGTTTGTATTTTTAAATCATGAAAGTATGTTGAATTTTGTCAAATGCTTTTTCTGCATCTGTTGAGATGAGCATATGGTTTTTATCCTTCATTCTGTGAATGTGGTTTATCACATCTATTAATTTGCATATGTTAAACTATCATTGCATCTCAGGAATAAATCTAGGTGAGTGATTCTGTCAATATGCTGTTGAATTTGGTTTCCTAGTATTCTGTTGAGAATTCTTGCATCTGTATTGATCTGGGATATTTTCTTGTGCTTATCTGTCTTTGTTATCAGGGTAATACTGGTGTTATAAAATGGGTTTGAGAGTGTTCCCTCCTTTCTAGGTTTTTGGAAGAATTTGGGAAATATTGATAGTAATTTTTATTTAAATGTTTGGTAAAATTCAACAGTGAAACCATCTGATCCTAGTTGAAAAGTTGTGGATGTGTTTCAGCCACTCAGTTGTTACTGGTTTATTCAGATTTTTAATTTCCTCATTATTCAGTCTTGGAAGTTAGTATATTTCTGAGAATTGATCCATTTCTCCTAGATTATCCAGCTTCTTAGTACACAAATCATTCACAGTACCCTTTTGTGATCCTTTATATTTCCTGTGGTATCAGTTCTAATGTCTTCTTTTTCATTTATAATTTTATTTGTGTCTCACTTTCTTTTTCTTGGTGAGTTTAACAAAAATTTGTCCATTTTACCATTGCAAAAAGGCAACTCTGTTTTATTGATTTTTTTTCTATTGTCTTTCTAGTCTCTGTTGTATTTATTTCTGCTCTAATATTTATTATTTCCTTCTTTTTATGAACTTTGGGCTTTGGGCTTAATTTGTTCTTTTTTTTCTAATTCCTGGAGGTATAAAGTTAGGTTGTTTATTTGAGATTTTTTTTTTTTCTTTAGGCCTTTATGGTTAGAAACTGCCTTCTTATGACTTCTTTTGTTTCACTGAGATTTTGGTCCATGTGGCATAAGCAAAGATAATTTGGACAGGGGTTCCTTTCTGTAGATCTGATATGTATTTAATGTTCTCTTTAATGCTGGATGGACTTCCTCCATTCTTGAGTGATTACATGTCTGATTAAGATTACAGTTTCATGCAGTGTGGTGAAGTTTCTGCTTGCATCTAAAGCATGATTTACTTCCTCTCCTCCTTCTTCTTGGGTATTATTTTCTTTGTTATATTTTAGAATGTCTTAAATTTCTTCTTACTTGCTATATAGCTGATATGATTTAGCCATTTTTATTCAAGTTGTTCTTATGAGGTTACATTTATTTATTCTTAGAAATGTGAGCTATAATTTTATTATCCTATAAACATTGGTACCAACTCAATAGTGCCATGATTTGAAGTATCAAGTTACTGTGTTTGCTGATCGTATCTTTTTAACTGTAATGTGCTAATAGCATTCCATTTCTATTTATAGAGGCAAATTTTTTTTTTCAGGAAGAAATATGTCTCTCACTATATACCTAAAGTAGCAAAGCATATATATTTTTAATACACATTGCTATGCAAGATACTTACCATGAATCTGTGACCATCACTAGGTGGATTATCTGTCTACAGAACCAGAGTCTTATTGTTGTCCCAGGTCATGTGGAAATGGCTCAAGGAAATAAAAGCAGTCAGAAAGGCAAGGCTTAAGCAGAGAATGTTTTGAAATTGTAAAATCTCTCTTTATGTTGAAACCACCATTTTTTTTTTTAATATACAGCAGTATCATTTGCTTTCACTTTTTATGTCAGGTTATACTAAGAGAAAAAAATTGAAGTGGGGGATTTGATGACAAAAACATATATTTCAAAAGAACGTGTAGTCAAAAACTCAAAGTAGCCAAGAAAGATACGTTTCTAAAGGCAGAAAGATACTAATATATTTGAAATGGCACCACGCAACCCTGCTTAAAAAAAAAAAATACTCAGTTTTCCTCATTTTAATCACTTAAACTTTTACCAAGTGATACTAACTATATCTGTTTATCTAGAGTGAGAAGCAGCTTCTGGGAGAGAAGGTGGTCACACTACCTCCGGGCTGCTTTCTTAAAAGTCCAGTGACTCGGTAAACACTGTCATGCTGAGTAACCTGTATGACCCTGAGCACAGATTCTGAATCTGTTGCTCAACACCATCGGCTTACGCTGATGCTCTAGTCATAGGAATAAAGTCATTTCTACCTATTAATTTGCCTTTTATTCATGAAGAATATTTATCAGCACATTAGTCAATTAAAATACACTCTTGTGATTAAAAGCATATTTTGGAATCTTATAGTTTTGCTGATAATAAGGCTGAGATGAATTTAACCATTTGGTGGGGGTTTTTGGGGGTTTTTGTTTTCTTTTGTTTTGTTTTATTTTTGTATTTGTGAGAGCTTTAAGGAATAACTACTTGTAAAGGGAGAAAACATATTTCCAAACCATTCATTTTGCTGTCACAACAGTTTACTCCCTCAACCCCACAGTATTTGTTATTTTGTAACAGAGGGCATAGAATCCACCCTCCTGGGATCAGCATATTTTTACACAATCGAGGTTCAGAGTCACGAAAATGGTACTGAAGCAGGGTAGGGGGCTGTCACCAGCATTGGAAGGAAGGTGGGATCTAAGCGGCTTGTAGAATTGAACTGATTAGAAACCAAAGAGAACACATCAAGCCAGGAACTTGTCTTCAGCATGCCAGGCTTTGGGCTCTGACTCTTGCTTGATACTGCCTGGTTCATGTAGAAGTGGCGGGGGATGGGGCACTCATTAAAACAGATAGAGCAGTAAGATATCCCCTTCCTTAAAGATAGAAGGAAATAAGCACTGAACGAGACTCTTAACCATAGGAAACACACTAAGGGTTGCTGTAGGGGGGTGGGCAGATGGGGTAACTGGGTGATGATGGGCCTTATGGAGGACATGTATGGGTGAGCACTGGGTGTTATACACAACTGATACGTTACTGAACACGACATCCGAGACTAGTGATGTACTATATGTTGACTAATTGAATTTAAGTGAAAAAAAGGAAATAAACAAATACTAATTTCTGATACACAAAGTTACTATTTAGGTGCGTTTTTGTAAATACTCTCTTCGAACTGCCCTTGTTAATGAGTAATACTGTGTATCATCTTCAAGAGTTGGCTCCTTGACAGATACATGCACAAATGCAGACACATTTCCTTTACTTTGTGATTTTTGTAATCTTCACCACACTGAAGAGTAAGAGAATAGAAAATTAGATGTAAACTGTGTACAAGGGCGCTTACAAAAGATATATCAAACATATTTTGTTTTTATTGCATATAGCAGTCTGAGGATGTGAGGGAGTGTTGAGGATGTATAGGTATATGTTTTCTTTAGAGACTAGATATGTGTGTATTTGCCAAAGTATATGTAATACAAAATATATGTAATTGTCAAAATCCACATAATACATAAAGAAGGAAATATATTTAATGAAGGCACAAATTTAGTACAGTAAAAATGGAAATCTTTGAAAAAATTTCATCAATATTGAGACTATAGTTGGTTCAGGTGAGCAAAGAGAAGTAAAAAAAAAAAGAGTAATCAAAAATTTTCAACAAATGCTGTCAGAATTACAGACACACACACCATCAGTCGAGTTGGGCTTTCAATGTCATGAATGACTATCCTGTGGTTTTGTGCTAAAACATGCTGATTTTGTGGGAAAGAGGAATTGGAAAATTAAAAACAACACTTTCTCCCCTAACTGCAGGTTTTTTCTCTGTGTTATTTTTCTTTCCTTCAAATTAAATTGCATGATGTGTACCAAAAACGTCCCACTGTGTATTTAACTGTTTAGCTCTTTTTTGGATATTACACATGGAGGGACAACTTTGAATAATTATTTAATAATTAAAAGTTACTGATAAAACTACACTAACAGTATTGTTTTCCTAATGATTCAGGAATCACTTTGGAACTTAAAGGATGAAGTCATAATCCTTGGTGAGCACTACAATATGTTTGTTGATAGTGTTAGTTCAAACTATGGTGAATAACATTTAGAGAAATATAGTGGGATTTTAAAATTTTTATTTATTTATTTATTCATTATTTTTATTTATTTCTTTATTTTATTTAGTTTTTCCTCTGAACTTTACATTTAATCTGCAATATATTATAATTGTATCCTAGTACATCGTCTTGATCCTTGATTCTTAGATCTCATGTTTGTTGGTCAGATTTTCCTTTTTTGGCAGACAGACCACACAGTACCCCAGTGTTCCTTATTGTTGTGTTTCTATGCCCTTGTAGAATCGCTTCTCCTTGAGATGGACTGGGCTGTGCTTGCTTGTAACCAGTAGAATGCATCAAAGGGGATGGATTGTCACTTTGTGATTGTATTACATGAGCCTGTAACTTCCGTCCAACCAGCCAGTGCTCTCTGTTGCTGGCTTTGGTCAAGCTACAGGTTGTGGGCAGGTGGGTCCCCTGACCGGTGAATTCAGATTGGCCTCCAGCCAACAGCCAACCACAAGGTGAAGCTCTTAGTCTAATTCCCCCAGAGGAAACAGATCCCTCTAATAATGCCATACATGAGCAGAGAAGTAGATGCTTCCCCAGCGAGCTATCAGATAAGACCCCAGCCCTGGCTGGCACCATAACTGCCATCTCATGTTTTCCCCTGAATGTGTGTGTGTGTGTGTGTGTGTGTGTGTGTGTGTGTGTGTGTAACTGCAGAGGGGTGGGATGGTGGTATTTTATGTCGAACTGTAATTCTGCTATCACTTGCAGATACTCTCAATAAAGAACATGATTGGGAAGATTGGTGTAGAATGAAAAAAAAAATAAAGCTAAATCTCCAAGGATGAGCTTCTGACCTAAATCCATCAGATTAAGAGAAATTGTCAGGTTTTCTTGTTTTTGGTGTTACTTTTTTTAGGGAAAGGATAAACAATTCCAAACATACTTCAGTAACCTATGGAAAAGTGTAAATCTAAGGGTTCTTAATTGCTAGTAGTTTTGAAAGTGTGGTGCTGGGGAGAAAACTGAGTGCAGGCAGAGCCCGTAGAGCCGGGGTCAAGCATGCAGGTCTTCCCTGCGAATGGCCCACAGTTGACTGTGGCACACGTTGGAACAGATTTGTGATGTGCTCCTGCCGTGTTGCAGCACAGTCGGGGACGCTGAACTTGAAATGTACTGCCCCAGAGGCAGAGAGATTTGTACTTACTTTCCTCATGGCTGCACGCTTTCCCATCTGCAGTGGTATTTCTTAGCCTTGTCTAATATGAAGCTACTGATCAGAACAGAGACCTTGAAACAGCTCAGTTGTCAATAGCTCTTTTGTGAATTTACTTAGATCATTTAATGAAAATTCCCATTCCTCCTTTACCACACTGAAAATTAAGTATGTTAATTAATCCAACTTTTGAAACTACTACTGAAGTGTGACATTGTTAGAAATTTTTGCACAAGTGAGCATATCCACTTGACTGATGTATAGGGCCATGTGAAAGTCTTTATGTTGAAAACTCTTATCAGTATTAGTCAGGGTCTCTTAGATATTATTAAACTCAACCCTTATCAGTCTCGTTAAGAATGTCCTAAGTACATATGTGGGTTTGAGATCAGACAGCTGCTTGACCCTCATAATCTTAGAGTCCAAGAACTGACTGGCAAATTGCTTTTTTAAATAAATTCTCTATAATGTAACAGTTTCACTTTTTATTAACAGTGTTTTAAAATTTATGTGTTTGTATTTCCCGAACTGGTTCCTCAGTGATGTGTTGTTGCTGTTTTTCCATAGTGTAAGTACAAAACTAAAACTACAGGTTACCTAAATGAAGGAAGGAGGAAAAAAAATCAGTCATTTTCAATTGCTGAACCAAGACTGGCCGTTTTAAGAATCTGACTCTCTTTGTTTTATGTTTCTTGAAGGTTTCTAATTCTTGCAAAGCGGGGAAGCATTTAATTGGGTAGTTGCAATCAAAATAGCTGGTAGGATTCCTTTCTCTGTCGTCTTTTTATGGCTGAGTGGTTTTGAGTAAGTGGAAAAGGATAAAGCAGTGAATACTGTCACTAGGAAGAGAAAACTGGAACAGCGCCGTAGGTGAAGTGCCATTAGAGTCAGGGGTCAGGAGACAAGCGGTTGACACATGGTGATTGGAAGCACATTACACCCTTGCTGCATAATAACAAGAAGCATACCGAGCAGTCAAAATCAGATTCTCAATAAAAAGATGAGCAGACCATCAATAATCACCAAAAATGTGCAGAAATCCAAGACAATTAAGGAAATGGTTGAAAACTAACAAGTAGTGTATAGGATACGTGTATTTTTTTTTCATTTTAAATCATTATTCTGAGAAGATATTCATAGATTTCAACACAAAAGAAGGTGCATGGCCCAAAGAACATTAAGAAATTCTGATAAAGAGGGGCGCTTGGGTTGCTCAGTCATTAGGCATCTGCCTTCGGCTCAGGTCATGATCTCAGGGTCCTGGGATCGAGCCCCGCATTGGGTTCCCTGCTCAGTGGAAAAGCTTGCTTCTCCCCCTCCCAATCCCCCTGCTTTTGTTCCTGCTCTCACTGTCTCCTCTGTCAAATAAATACATAAAATCTTAAAAAAAAAAAAAAGAAATTCTGACAAAGAGATTCACTAAAAAATTAATTGAACCAAAAAGTGGAGAGTGAAAAAAATGACATACAAATAAAGCTTATTTGACAAATTAAGTTCCACGTGTCAAATAAGGATTAATAATAACAATTGTGGGGCATTTCGATTGTGTGGGGACCAGCTGCACCAGGGGTGAATGAATTCATGTAGGGCAGAGCAAAGGAGGTAGAAGTTTACTGAACACACTGCAAGGGAGCAGCATTCTGGACAGCAAGGAGGAAACTGTCTGGCAGGTGGTGGTGATGAGGAGCTGTAGTGATAGGGCAAAGTATGGGGACTATGGAATTGTCCCTTTAGTTGGTAACCTTAGGAGATGTGCCTGGTTATAAATAGCCCGTTGGTTTAGGACCTATGGTTTCATGAGCCTGTTTGCATTCAACTCAGGGGTCGCTGTGGGCCCTTTTGCCTTGTTCACGTTTCCATTGCTCGGACCTGTTGCCTAAAAGTGGATCTCCATTCCCTGTCACGGATCAGCAATGACAGATCTTTGACATTTCTGTGAAGGTCTCATCTTCAGCAGCTTCTTCTAATGAGTGAGGGGCATAGAGATGTCCCTACGTATGTATGGGTCAATCTTGGTCAGTTGGGAATTTTTTTGTAGGAATTAAGAAAGACAGAAACAGCCAAATCCAAGGTAGACAGCATGTCTGGATCTCCCTAAGTAAAGGACTTCCTTTAAGGACTTCCTTCAAGCCTCTGTGGGCTTAAAGTTACAGCAGTGAAGGATTCTTGGCACCATGTGGAGAGACATCACAAAAGACAATAAAACAAGATTAATATCATTATGAGAACGAGAAGTCCAATAAAGAGATCTTTCATAGTTGACCACAATCCTCCTCCAGTCCAGGAGTTTAACAATTACTTAAAGGAGAGGGAGGGATCTTTTAAAGCACGGGTTTGAGTGTTCATGTCTTCTAGTAACCCTGTCACAGATTTGTCTTAATCTGGACTAGCTACACAACACCCTGTTTTAATGATAGCATAGGTTCCTCCTTGAGCTATAGTCATGGTATCAAGGGACTTTCAGTTTTGGAGGGTCACCTTTTGAATTTGTGGATGACTGCGTGTCAGACTTCGTTAAAGGTGGCTGCTGTCTGCTTGACTAAAGCCTTTATTTGCAATTTTATATCAGTAGAGGCAGCTCCTGGGACAAATATGGCTAAAGGATAAAACCATTGAGAAGCCCTCTTTGTCTGATGTCTGATACCTTTATGGTATCCCAATTCTGAGGAATCACTGGCCAGTGGGAGATGACTTGTCTGGGGATATGCACATTCCCCAGTCATTATCCAAACCAATCATAAGGAAGTGGAGTCAACCATTATCTGGACTTTATCTAGAGAAATTCACCATTAACCCCATGGGATGGGGTGCACTCTGGCTTTGAAGGAGTGATTTTGTCTTCCCGGACACACAGAACTGGTCAAGGTGGTAGTTGACTTATACAGTTGTTCAGTCCAGCCCACTTTCCAGTTTTTCAAGTAATCCTATGTCCATGAGGTTCTGTTTTTATTCCCACAGAGTAACAGCCACAGAGATTATCTATCCATGAGCTACTGTGGCAATTTCTGTGAAGTCTACCTCAAGTTGTCTAACTGAGGCAAACAACAAACATTCAAAGACAATCAGAACTAAAATTTACCATCTGCAAAGGTGTCTTATTGAAACACAATTTTTCTCTAGTTAATCACCCTTGTATCCAAGGATGGCCAGGATGAGACTAATTCTTTTAAAAACAAGTTCAATTAAAAAAAAAAAAAAAACTTGACTGAATTTACATAAACTCAGCAAGAATGGTGATTGATTATAAAATTCTTTAAAATCTGCTTTGCTGAAACTTTTTATAAGGAATCTCTAGAGTGAACTTTTAATAGCCTCTCAAGACCAGAAGCCAAGCCAAATACTTGCCATTAGACATGCTGTAGTATCTGTAGATTGGGGTGGATTTCTCTTCTCCAGGTTTCCAACACATCCTGAGGTTCCTGCACCTGCCAGGAAGTGACAGTCTACAATCCAAGGGTTCTATTGGTTTCATAAAGTCAACCTTAATTCTTTAAAGCTTTCTAGAGGTCATATCTGAGTCTGTGCGTGGCTCTCAAATGCGACATTCCAGTCAACATCTTGGTAAAATGACCAATGGTGTCTGGTTACAAGGAGAGCAGATTCTTACTGAACTTAGGCAAATAACTGTAATTGCCATGGAAAAAAGAATACTCATTAAGAGTTTCTGAATTCTGGAGGGTCCAGCTAGGGGGAAAAGTTAAATGTTTCAGTTTATTCATAAAGGAATACTTCACATTTCTTTAAGTCATAGATATTTTAAGAAAAAACTTTCTCAATCTGGAAGAGCTAATAATAAAGAACCAGCAATGTTTCAAATTAAGAGTTATAAAAACTATATCCTCTTCTTTAATTTAGCCCTATATTATTAACTTTTGTTCGAATTCAGCTTTCCCATTGGTTCTGGAAATTCTTACCCAGTTCAGTTTTATGATCTTGAAGATATCAAATACCCATGTTTGACCAAAAACAAAACAAAACAAAACAAAAATGAACAAAAAACAACAACAAAAAACACTCTATGATGACAAAACACGTTTTGTAAGAGCATCAGAACAATAAATGTAATGACAGTAAGTGTAAATGACAAAAAAACACTCAGCAATGGACATTGTTAAAGGTCTGATATGGGAGTTCATTATAATGTAGCTGACAAGGAAATCTGGTTTTTTCTGTGACAACTAGCATTTTAATGATTAGAATGTGAAGTGATGACCTTATACAAGCATATCTTAAGACTTTAGGGTTTTTATGTAATTTAGAACATAGTTGTCATGTTTACCCATACAATACAACCTGAGGCTTATCATTATTAGTTTGTTAGTGCTTCCCACATAATTTAACATACTAAATAAAGGAGACAAGTTAGTAAAAGAAAAAAAAAAGACTTCATTACAATTGAAATCTCAGGGAAGTTTGTTAAAACCCTCAGAAGGTTTTAAAGCACATGATTAAATAGGATTATAGATCATTATGAACTTCAAGAAGTTTTAAGTGTTCAAAGTCCTGATAAAGACAAAAGTAGAAACTTTATTTTTCTGGGAAAATAAAGAAAAAAACACCATTGTTTACATTTTCTTACCAAGAGCAGACCAACAGTCCAAGAAACTTTGCATTTTTGACATAGAGTAATGCAGAATTTTAATCTCATATCCTTGTACTTTTAAAATCTGTTCATTTTAATCTTAGTCCATAAAATTCTTTCTAAAGCTTTCCCTTCACAAACCTTCTACTACTCTCCTTTGCATTCAGATTTTTTTTTTTTAAGGTTTTATTTGTTTATTTGACAGACAGAGATCACAAGTAGGCAGAGAGGCAGGCAGAGAGAGAGAGGGAAGCAGGCTCCCTGCTGAGCAGAGAGCCCGATGCGGGACTCGATCCCAGGACCCTGAGATCATGACCTGAGCCGAAGGCAGCGGCTTAACCCACTGAGCCACCCAGGCGCCCTGCATTCAGATTTTTGTCACTGCCCTTTTCTCTCTATATGACCCGTCTCATTTTAGGAAAAATTACTTTCTTTTACCCCAACAAAAATGTGTGCTCATTCATTGTATCTATTCTACACGTCTCCTGCTTTCCTACATACAGTTACTTTTCGTATCACTTCCATAAACCTTCTTTGTGTTTAGCAGAATTTTAACTCTTAGGAACTCTAGTCTCCAATAAAAACTAGGTAGTAACCAATTGTGAACTGTCTGTTACACCACAATTCTTTAGGCTGCAAAGTCATGAATACACTACATAACTTTTAGGAACATGCATTTTTCATAGTACAGTTCCTCAGGAAGGTACAAAGCATGTTTTCCAACAGACCCAAGTATCTTTAGTTTCTCTGCAGTAAGAAGTCAAAAGTAGATAAAACTTACGTTTAGTAATTAATGTTTCAATATTTTATCTTCTTTGGAAAAGACTAAGATAGCTGATGAATTCAACCATTTATCATTGAGCAAAACTTCACACTTTCACGTTACCAAAGATATTGATGGCTATCTTAACCATTACCCATGAGAACTTTATGAGAGAGACAAAGTTAACATCATTTAAGTCATTTTTTGCTGACAAATTGCAACAGAAATAACATGGGCTTGTTTGTCCTTTAGTAAACCTTGGTAGAATAAAAGTTTTTAATTTAATGCTGGTAACTCTAAAGACATGTCTCTTTTAGTTAAGCCAACAAACTTGAATTAGCTTTAATACTGAGTATATTGGTAATTGCATCCCCTGAACTCAGTCAGTTTGTTTCTGGGGTACCTGTGGGAGAGTCTAAAGTGGTCGGTTTGAGTTCAGGGGAGGCCCTGGGCCTTCAGGGGGAGGGTGGAAGTGATGGGGTGGAATAAAAAAGGGGTCATCTAGAATGTCCACGGGGTCATGTGGGCCATGAAAGCCAGCAAGATATATTGTACAGTTTTTGCCGAGCTGGGGATTTTTAGGACACTGCCATGAAGGCTTGCATATGTGGGATTTCTGACCATTTGGAGGAGTTCCAGCAAGAGAGGTCGAGCTGGAAAATAGTATTATAAGAACGGGTTCCATGGAGGGGCTGTACCTCTTGGTCTAGGAATTTCTATTTAGGCCAGAAAACATTACATAAAGATGTGATTTTTTTCCTCATGCTTTAAGGGTCAGATTTGTTGCCGTTTTTAAAAATACAGACCAAGGCCAAGTCTGAAGGAATAGAGGGGGTTTATCCCATAGTGGAGAAGACCAGCTGCCAGTTCCAAAGGGGTGTCCCACGAAAGGGAGTGGATCTCCCAGGAGCGGTCAGGATTTCAGTCAGGGCATCCCACTGGCCTGAAAAAGGAGCAGACCATATACGGGGCAACCGACTCTAGCAGCCATCCCGCTGGGAGGGGGTCATAGCAGACGGCAGTAACATCCCCAGCTACAGAGAATGCCAGAAACCTGCTGGCCTAACTGGGCTTGGGAAAAGGAGTGGGGGCCGGATTGAACCACTAAGATTAAGAGTGCACTTTCCCTGTGGATCAAGATGGCGGCTGGATCCATGGAGCAGAGGAAAGGGTGGGGCAAAAGAGGCAAGGCTAGCGTCCCTGTCCTATGTGGACTGGCCCTGGGCAAGCTGCCAGTGGAGTGGGAGAGGAGGGGAAGGGGTCCTTCACCCGCACAGGCATGCACAGTCCAACCTGTTTGCTGTCAGACCTTCGGACCACACCACGGAGCCGCCCTGTGTGGAAGCCGTCGGTTGCCTGGGACGTACTAGGGTCAGGCCTTTGAAGGGGTTTTAAAGAGAAAGGTGGGGGACAGGGGCAGCCCAGCACCACCCCCTGATCCCCCACACCATTTTGATCCTCACCAAGGAGCGACCTCTGCTGGAGGCCGTCAGTTCCCCAAGGAGTCCTAGAGTTGGTCCATGGAGGGAAAGACCTAAGAAATTCCTGGAGAATACGGGGAGAGTCCCAGCCCACAGGTTCCCCATGTAAGACAACAAGTGTGGGGCGTCCGGATGGTGTGGGGGGCGGCGGGGCCAGCAGTGAAAGAATTCACCCAAGGGGAATCGAGGAGACAGAACTTTATGTAATAGATTGCAGGGGAGCAGCAGGGGACAGCAAAGGAGAGACCTTCTGCCACGAGGCGGTGGGGAAGATCTCTAGTTACAGGGTAGGTGAGGAGGTGTGGGAACGTGTGGACTTCTCCCTTTTTCTGGTAACTGTGCCTGGTTGTAGGTAGCATGGACTCCAAATAATACTGCCTGTTTTTCAAGTTCACATACTTAATTTGCTTTACTTCCATGTGCAGCACTCGGGGGTTTACCTGTGGGGAAAGGCAGGGATGAGGCGTGGAAATAGGGGATGGGTATTGACTCATTCAGGAACCCCTTCATTCATCTCTGGATCACTGACCTGTGATAATAGGGACTGTCATCTCAAAATGTATAATGGACCAGATAAACTCCTGCACCTAGAGAGAAAGAAAATGCAATTAACAGTAGGTCGAGTTTCACTTGTGGTGTGTGGGAACAAGGTCCAAGCAGAGCAACTCGTTTTCTATAAAATCTGTGAACATCAACAAAAATGACCAACCAAAGGAAAGATGGAAAAGGCATTGGAGAATGAATCAGGAGGTACTGTTTTTCTTTGTTTTGTATCTTGCTGGTGACGGGGAGGGTGGTTCACACTTGGAGCAAGTCGCCTACCTGGGGTGAGCTTCACATTGTTTGTGGTGTTGTCTCTCTGGGTGACTGTGGTCACAGTGTAGCCAGCAGGAGAAGAGTTGGAGGAACTAGAGAAGAACCCACGGTCAATGTGTGATACAACAAATCACTCGCCAAAAGAGATACATAGGGATAGGTAAATATGTGTAATATGCTCACTATCATAATTATATTGAGAGTAATGACGCCGCAGGGAAATAGCGCTGTGCCCCCAGTGCGGTAACTGAAAGTCAACATGTACCTGAATATTTATACCTTAACTCACAATAGCCAAAAACTGAAAAAGCCCAAAAATCTGTCAAAGGCACAAAATTTAACAAAATATGGCATATTCGTATAATAAAACAGAGATACTGGTATGGACAAAAATATGGATGAACTTAGAATCAGGATAAATTAAATACAACAAGAAAATGTCTTCTATTTGTTTCAATTTACATAAAATTCTAGAAAATGGGAGCTAGTGTAGCAAATGGGAGCAAGTCCTTCGTTGTTGGAGGCAAAGAAGACAGCTTCCGTGTGGGAGGAGCGGGGATGATGGAAATACTGCGAAGTTTTATCCTGCGGTGGTTTCTGCATATGTTAACCTGTTAACGCTCAGTGACTTCTGCACTTAAACAGGCATATGGCATGGTGCATAAATTATACCTCAATAAAGATGACTTTAAAGAGTAATCTGAAAATATGCAGTACTTGACAGACATAGAACATTACAGAGAAATTCACATGAGATTTTCTCAGAAGTGAATTATGTATATCAAAAAGAAAGTATAGAAAACCTGAATTAGAAATTCAACAAGATATGATCATTTCTGTATATTTGTATGGAAAATACACTAGGTCACAAAGCAATTCTCATTAATTTGAAAGAACCAGTTCAACAAACTTGTTTTCTATCACAAAGCACTATAATTAGAAATGATTTAAGAGAGCATAAAACACTTAAGTCTTAAGACTTGAATAAAGTGACTTCTAATTAAATTATGGGTTAAAATATTAGCAAAAATAGTATATTTTTAGTATTAAACAATAATGAAGAGTCTAAGTATCAAACCAAGTAGGATTTGGCAAAGAGGGGGGAAAAAGGAGGAAGAATAAATATTAATGACCAAATAGTTAAGAAGTTAGAGAAACAGCCACTGACACAAGCCAAGTTTAAGGGAGGAGATCAGAAGCAATTACATTAATTTGATCAGGTACGAAACAAAGAAATAGGGCGCCTGGGTGGCTCAGTGGGTTAAGCCGCTGCCTTCGGCTCAGGTCATGATCTCGGGGTCCCGGGATCGAGTCCCACATCGGGCTCTCTGCTCAGTGGGGAGCCTGCTTCCTCCTCTCTCTCTCTCTCTCTCTCTCTCTCTCTCTGCCTGCCTCTCTGCCTACTTGTGATCTCTGTCTGTCAAATAAATAAATAAAATATTTTTTAAAAAAATGAAACAAAGAAATAATGTCAAAGACCAATAATACCACAAAATAATAAAATATAAAAAAAGAGAAATATATATATGTATGCTAAAGATACACATGTTCTAAGAGTAGAGATGTGAACAAACAAAAAATCAGGCACAGATTTCAACAACTTTTTGGTCCCTCTCAGCTGTAACAGAAGTAAGCAGGTTCAGATGGTTTCATGTAAACATTTCACCAAACCTTCAAAAAATAATCTTTATACTTAGAAATTATTCAGGTAATCCAAAATTAGTATTTTTTATGGAAATAGTGTATAACAAGGTGTCATAAAAAGTGTGTTTTTAAAAGTAAATTAAAACATAACTTGGAAGTTACATCTTAAAGGTAAAAGCTGTGGATTTCTTTGAATTGGATCTGGAGGGAGGTGGATGGGGGGGGGCGGGGGGAGTGGAGGAGGGACCCTGGGATCCTGACCTGAGCCCAAGGCAGATGATTAACCCACTGAACCACCCACGTGTCGCTTTTTTTGTTTTGTTTTGTTTTTTAACATTTTATTTATTTAGGAGAAGATCTTAGTAAGAATCAATAGCTGTAGGTTATCTTTGAGACTGTTTAATGAGCTCACTCATCTCCTTCATGAGGACTTTGCCCTCGTGACCTGTTACCTCCCAAAGCTGCCCCCACCCCCAGGCCCATCATCTTGGGGCTTAAGATTTTGACATAGGAATTTCGGCAGGACATAATCATTTAGACCACAGCAAACACCCTACCACTTGCCCGTTCTGATGGTTTATGAAGTTCCCCTGGATAATATTTTTATGGGGATAAGGTTTGCTCTAACAGAATCTAGAGAATCAGTCACTTTCAGGCTTTGTCCCCAACCTTCTAGCTGTCGTTTCTCTTCCTGCCCTGTCCGTTTCTCTTCCTGTTACACAGAGAGAACTGCAGAGTGTTGAAGGTTTTCCTACAAGGATTGTCTTGCTGGATGGAATAAGCCCCAACTCCTTCCAACTCTAGAATTTTGGGTATTTACTCCTAGAGATTTCAGGGAGATATTATACAGATTCAGCTCAAAGCTCTGACCTCCCTAAGCCTCAGTCTCTTCATCGGTGGTGTGAGAATAAAAATATCTTCCTGCCTAAACCTGAAGGTGACTGTGAGAGTCATATTAAGTAATGCAAGTAACAGTACTTTGAAAACCATCCGTTAGGTACAATTGTAATGTATTATACTTCGGTGGTTAGTTTATGCTCAAAATATATCATTTCTTTGTAAGCTATAATCCTATGTCCAGTTCTACTATTCTTTTTAAAACCCGGCAGATTAGGCCTTACCAAAGTTAAAATAATTATATTCACAAGTGAAAATACTTCTCCCTGATATTCAGTTTCTCATACTGGGCCCATTTACCCATCATTCATACTAAAACTCTCTTGGCTTTTAGAGTCATTTTTAAAAGCCACAAAAGCTCTTGTACAAATCATGTAAAATGGTTGTTCTGACAACATAAATGTCCCATGCATCAAAAAACACATTAAAATTATCCAAGCAGCTATGAAAATGCATTCAACAGAGGAGGCTTTATTTTTTGATAAGGACCCCTGCAGCAGGAAAAGAGCCTGGTGCCAGTCAGCCCTCAGAGGCGGGTAAGCGCACACCAACGCTTCTGAAGGTTCTCATAATGACAAGAAGCAAGATTCTTAGGGTCCGAGCACAGTGGGGGCCCCAGGTAGACGAAAGCGTGATGTCTGTGCACTGATCAAACTCTGCGCACATGGCTTGCAGATTCCAATTTTAAGAAAATAATCACCTTTCCAATTATACTTTTTAAATTTTAAGATGGATCTCTGTATTCTTGATTTTAAAATCAAAGCACCTTTCAATATTCGTTTAAGCTGGTTTTTTTTTTTTTTCAGGACTTTTTATTTTTTGGTGCTCAAACTACAGCCATTGAGAAGACTACAGTCATTATAAACATCTTGATTTATTATGTAGATCTAGCACTACCCACGTTTGGCTTTATCACACAGATACATCTCATTCATACATAGAGAATTCCACTCAGATGGCCAAATGAGCAGGTATTTTATTTACCACAAAACCCAGATAGGAAAAATGTGGCATCGATACCACTCTGTCGTCCTCATTTTACAACTTGGTTTTTTAAAAACTAATATCACTTAAATCTTAGACACACAGTAAATTTAAATTTAAGAAAAGTAAGATAGCGTATTTTGTCCTTAAGGAATTCAGGGAACTTTGAGCAGTTTTATGGTGTAGTATCTTTGCACCGGTCAGCAGTATGGGCAGACATATCACAGTAGAGAAGGGAGGACATATTTCTGTACACACGTATCAGTTTTCTGTTTAAATTCTGTTTGTTCCTCTTGAACCCTGTGATTCCCCTAACATGACATATTCTGCATTATATTTACATTGTCTAAGAAAGCACATTCTGTAGTACCTGTAACAAGGGATGCGGGACAAAACGATTCTTACATGCAAACCCTAAAGTACTACGTATGAATTAAAAACCTAATAATTTATCCCACTTGTTACAAGCCACCCCTGAGTTTCTTCTGTCGGGTTCATAAGTCTCTCGTCTATTAATTGTCACTAGAAGTTTTTGCTTATGAGTCTTTAAAGTTCAATCACATAGAAGGGCACAGCGGGCATGGTCACTGTAATGTGATAATTGAATCTTACACAGAATGTGTCAGGAGTGAAACACAGTGGTTACACGTGCCTGGTTTTGATTTCCTTTCCTTAGGCTAACTGAAGGTCTCTAGTCTGTGATACCATCATCTCCCTGGCATTTTCCAATGAGGATGAGCTGGAGTGGGCATGTTTGGGAGGAAAGTCGCTGGGAAGGCACAGAGGAAGGAGAAAGATGCTTTTAAGTCTTATGAGTTTCAGTGCGCACATAGGTTGTCTGGAGATGATGTTGTGTGTAAGGGAGGATTTTGAAAACGTGCATTTCCCATGTGGAGACGCACCAGCACTACCTCCCGCAGTGTCCCACCGCCCCGTCCCAGCCCTGACCATCGAACAACACGCAAGTCCCCTCCTGTACATTCAGGGGCAAGAAATAGAAGGGTCATCCTGTGTGTGTGATAGGAGAGAAAGCCCCGGAGGCCCTGCCTGGGGTTAGATGCAGCCGCCGAGGGCAGGGGCAGAGGGGCTGTGTTGGAACTGGCGTGAACAGCGGACGCACATGGACACAGAGCTAGCCCTGGCTCCAGCCACCCCTCTGCCCCCCGGACGTTTCCTAAACAGCAGGGGCAGGAAGGAGATGCTTTTATCAAGGGAGAGCAAGAGAAAGACGGCAGGTTCAATCTCCCTGTGAGATTTAGATACTAGAGAACTCTGAGGGATGTGTTTTACGAGGCACTATGACCTGTTTCCACTTGAGCTTCTGTATTCCTTTTCCTCGGATGTCAGCTTTGGGCCTCCACACTAAGTGAAATACATTGCAAGTGTGCTGTACCAAGACGCTTTGACTTGCATTTTACTCCTAACATGTGTCTGTGGATTAGCTGCTGCCCTTTGCAATCTGTTAATGCTACTTTAATGTCAACGTGGCGAATCTCGTGACCATGTTTTTGCGCAAGTTCAGATAATGAAAATAAGAATGATTACCGTAGGGACACCTGCGCGACCCAGACCTCCAAAAAAGAACGCTCCAAGCACTGTGTTACGTTAATGGCAGAGAGAAGACCACAGGTTCCTGTTGAGGGTGGTAATTAACCAAAACCAGCACCCTGCATAGGACCCAGGAAGGAGAGGGGATAGCAACACGCAAACAGAGACTGACTGAGACACACATGGGACAGACAGGTAGATGGTCTTCAGTCAGTTGGGTTTTGTCTCCCAGAAAGACACCGATATTCCTTTGAAAGCCATGGCTTTTGGATGAGCTTGGACACTCCTTACTAATAAACACAACCATCACAACACTGTCCTGCTTCATCTGTGGAAGTTGTATTTCCTGGATGAGAGTTTGCAACTCAAATGTCCGGTGGGTGAACATGGGGAGGCATTTCGTTTGATAACAGACGTGTTGGATTAATTTCATTCAAACAAAGGAGATTCAGTTGACTCTTACAGTGATCACACTTTCTGCAGTAGATCAAGTAACAAGTCAAATGACAGTGATAGTGATGAAGTTCTTGAACCTAGGTGAGGTTCGGTGGGGTGAGGTTCGGAGCCGATGGCTAAGAAAGAATTCTTAAGACGTCTTTGGTGCAAAAAGGTGGTTTATTAGAGCACGGGGACAGGACCCGTGGGCAGACAGAGATGCTGCTGCGCCATTATCCTGAGGAGTGGCTGATTATATACACAGGAGTTGGGTAGTGATGTTAGTGATGTTAGTCTCTAAGGAATTTTGGAAGCAAGGGAGAAAGGTTATTTATTACTAGTAGTAAAAATCTTCTTGTGAGACCCTTTAGATGTCTATCGGTGGGCCATATACTTGGGAATGATGCTCGACACTATCTTGGAGATCTAGAGATAAAGTTTCACATTTCTCCTATCAAGTGTCCTTGTTAGTGAGATTTGGGTTTAGAAGAAATTTAACTTTATTTAGGGCTTGAGGAACTGAGTTATTTGCCTCTGGAAATTGTGCTATTATTAGATAGCTTCTTTGTTGTAAATCTCCAGGACATTGGTAAACCAAGGGAGACAGGGAGACTCCTGTCTTGCAGGACTGTGATCTCTGCAAGTTAACTATTTGTTTTTCTTTTAGGGCAGCCAGAGATGCCTGAAGAATGTCACACACATTAGCAAGGGGAGCGGATGAGGGGGGGGTGCAAGGTGCCAGCTTCTGCTTTGTCCTCAGCCAGCCTCCTGCTCCCTCATCAATAGCAAGCTGCCCATAGGTACATTGATTTGAAAAAATGTGGTTTTAGGGTATCTTTTCATTTCTGTGAAGATTGAATGAAAAGGCAGATTGTTGATACGGCGTCTGCACACAAACTTGAGTTTTGCTCCTCTGTGTAGGTGGTGCAATAGTAAAATTTGGCAAATTCCATTTACTCTCTAACATTCTTATCCATGAAAATGAGACAGTGTTACCTGCTAAGTATCTTGCTCACATTTTACACAATGCTGCTTAACAGGTGTGTATTTTGCTTACCCATGATATCAAGGCTTTCTAAGAAAAGCTTTTGATCAGTTTCAAGTTTCCTGAAACTATGCAGAAGCCCCTTACTGAGATTGCTGACTCTACTGAAATGGAAGAAAATGACCTTCTATGTGCACACAAGTTGGTTGTGAGTGCTTTTGGCCATAGAGAAGATACTACATGACTCAGCTGCTATAAAACCATCTATTCTGAGTGCATGGAAAGTGCATCCTTCTCTAATTGGATAGCACATTGAGGATGCTAGTGGAGAAAGTTCTAGAAAATCAAACATTTATATTGCTGTTTCTCCAAAAATGGTGAGCTTATCTTTGAAGAGACCATAAGGTACCCAGAAAGGATCAACACCAGCACCGAGTTGTTCAGCTGGAGGTCATGTTTGATGTGTAGGTTGCAACAGAAACTTATAGAATTAAACAAACAAAACAAAAACAAAAACTAAAGAGGGTAATTGTTTCCAAACTCAAAACAAACTATTGAGATAGGGTAGTCAAATTAAAGAGGACATTCTAATTTTTTTCATTAAAACTGCAAAATATTTGGAAGCCAACTTCAAGTTCACAAAATGAGGTGGTGTTTGTGTTTAAAACCATGTTCTCTGAGAAAAAGAGCGGATTCACGTCTAGTGACAGCCAGTGTGGCTCAGAGTGTTTACAAAGGGTTGCTGCTGCAGGTGTGAAGTCTGCGTGGTGGATTTTGGTGCAGATCTGACTGACAAATAGCTCTTTGACCACAACAAGCTTGTAGATACAAAGTAGATGGATGTGACTGGAGAGCTGGAGACTAATTGTTACTCATCAAAAATAGGGTGTTGCTAGTAAGTAAATCCCTAGGTATTTGATGCTCAGACGCTTTTATGAAGTTGATCTGGCTTGACGTTATCCCATTGGACCAATGCCAGGAACCAGTTAATGCGGCCTTTTCAGAGCAGAGCTGGATGTCCACTGCAGTTTGATGTTGGACTTCTTTCAGTTTTACCACCGTGTAAGAGAAACACTGGAGACCCTAAGCTCCTACGAAAGGAACTAGAGGAAACTTTGACCAGATCATGGGACAAGGAGAAATGTATCACTGTTATATTGTTGTTAAATATTTGATTAGTTCTATTGTATTTAAATGACTTTAAAAAGGCATGCATTTAGGAACAGCTGGGTAGCTCAGTACATTAAGTGTCTGTCTTAGTCTTGGGTCGTGATCTCAGGGTCCTGGGATCCAGCCCCTTGTCCGCTCCCTGCTCAGTGAGGAGTCTGCTTCTCCTCTGCCTCTGCCCGTCCCCCTGCTTCTGCTCTCTTTCTCTCTCAAATAAAGTCTTTTTTAAAAAAGACATACATTTATATGTCTTAAGAATGTACAAGGATATAGCTTATACATTTTAGATATCCATGAGGAATTTAAAAAGTAGGCACATCGCTGCATCAGAGGATAGAGAGAAATATAAAATACTGCTATATTTTCCCACATATCATTAAATTAATCTTTTTATTATTACTAATTGCCACTGTCTTAATGTTGTTTAAATAATAGTACTGATGTACAGAAAAAACAGTACTGCAGAATAATATATAATTTCAAATAAAATCCTATTTTTAATATTTTATATTAACTTAATAACAGAGGTACGTAATCATTATATATGACACTGTGACGATCTTTCTGGCATATCTGTGGCATTACCATAGGATTACTTATGCCATATTTATTCTTGGAGACTTGACACAATGTACTCTTTCTCTGAGGAGTGCTTTTCTGCTGAGTGTTTGGCAACCACTAAGGGCAGGCAGATTGAGGCCTAAACCGTGGCCTGGTATTTTTAAGACTATGTCTTTGGAATTCAACACTCAACCAATGCACATGAGTGTTGGGTGAATTATGGTCCTGAAAGGGCACGGCCGGCTCCTGCAGCCCACACTCGAGACCAGCCAGGGCCTCTGTTCTCCGTTGGCTCTGCTCTTCCCCTGACATCCCGCTCCTCCCCGGGTCGGGCTTGCTGAGGAATCCCAGACACAGTCGGTCCCTCTACGGCCTCTTGGCTTTACCTTCTCTTCTCTGTAGCCCATTCACTGACCTCAGGGCTTTCTTTTACCTCTGGATTCTGCTTTTGTTTCATTGTTACCCTCCAGAGATTTTTTTAAATTCTTCCCTGACTAGGCATGAATTTAAAATATGTTTTACATTGTATCTATCGTGTTTAGATATTTCCTACGGGATCCCCTCCACCCCCCAGGAGATATGGATTCTCTGTCACCTGAGATGGAACCAAGCAAACATTTAAGTGATATTAAAATGCTGTCAAACGACAGAGTTTGGAAAAAGGTGGGTTTTTTGTTTTGTTTTGTTTTGTTTTTTTACTAGGTTGGAACGATCTGACTTTAAGCAAGAAGTCTGAGGCTGAGGGAGACTGTTGTGTGGTATTGAAGTCCGCATTACTTTAAGTAATCAGAGGACATCCAGTGTACACCAGGTTGAAATGAGGCTGAAGTCAGAAGGGATTGAAGCTTTCAGTGCTCAGGTGGGGGCTTGTTTAGTAAGAAAGCAAATCAGCATCAAGGACCAAAGAGACAGGAAACACCTAGTATCATTGAATTTGGTGGTTCTGATCACCAGTGCACATTAGAAATTTCAAAATACCAGTGTTAGGACCCTACACTAAAGGAACCAAATCCAGATGTCCAGACAGGTTGTATTTGGGGGTTTTGAAATGCTCCACTGTTTATTCTACCGTGCTTATTGAGTTGCAAACTGGGATGTTAAGAAGACTTGATGTTTGATGGGTTAAGAGCTTAGAATTAGCAACGCCTTTGGCTTTTTGCTGGAAATCCATTTTGGGTAGTAAAACATTCAGTTTCTATTTTGCTTTTATTTTCATTTCCTTAAATTTTTATTGTGGAGGTTGTGGTATGCAAATGCATGAAAAAGAGATAAGAAGTGACATGTATTATTACACTTTTCCTGATGAGAAAAGAAATCTCGCTAATGCTTAGTTCTACTATATTGTTTTTAAGAACGTGAGCTAGAAATAAGCGAAATTGCATTTTTTACTTGTTCTATTGAGTTATTTTTATACTCTTGGATTCAGAAGATTGAAACGTACATTCTTCACCTGGATCCCTGATGATTATAAGTGCTTACGTTAGTAGAACACGCATCAGTTCGCAGTGTCATGTTTAAAAGATGGCATTTTCTCCTCAGATTATCAACCCTTTCTCCTAAGGACAGCGGAGCAAATATTTAATATTGTGGTTCTGCAGGAAACAAAGTCTCAGTGCAATACTGTGACATGACTGACATGGTTCGCATTTGCAGTTTTAGCGTGCAGAGAGGAGATGTGACTCCACATACCTTAAAACTGCCACCGTCTTCCTCTAAGGTATTTTGGTGTTGTTGCTTAAAATGCTGTGTCACACTAACTCCGTTTCCTCTAACAAATGCTCACTCTTTCAGCATGGCCTGCTTCTCCTGGTCTGGGTAAGCGAGTGGACATCCGAGGGCAGCTGGCGCGTGTAGACAGGCGGCAGGTGCACTCACGGCTGCCCCTGAGTGTGTTGGGGGGTGGCTCCCGAGTCAGCGTCTTTACTCCCCTGCGGTGCGGATGCTTCTTCCCTCCTCTCACATCCCGTAGCGCCTGTGCTGGTGAAGCTGGAGTCCGAACATTCTGGAATTCCCCCTCAGCATGCCTGCGGTTTCGGCGGCGTTCCTACTGTCTCGCCTTCCCTTCCAACCTCTGCCTCCCTGGCCCGCACAGAGCTCCACCCCTGCTCAAGGGCAGGTCCCCTTCCTTTGTCTTTCCGGTGCAATCATGTCTCTAAAAACGACCCTCAGATCTCTGCGGCTTTCACAAGACATGTGAAGAAAAACGCTTGGGATGCAGAAAATCCCATGCCTCTAAACAAGCTCTGGTTAAGTTCAAGATTTTCCTGTAAGGAATAGTGGAACCCCAGCATGCTGCATCTCCAGACGTGGTGGGGAAGCCTGGTGGTTCCTGATGAAAATCCAGTCTTGAGGTATCTCGAATTATCATAATGTTTCGCTTTTCAAGGGACACCTAACTAGCAAATGGCAAAGCCAAAAAGTAGACCCCTCGAATCTATGGCTTCTGGTGTTTTCTCTTATGTCACCATGTTGTTTCCTTTTGTACACGATGTTCCTTATATAAAGCGTCATGGATGATCACAGATTCTTTCTTTCTAGAGCTCATGCACAGGCACACACAGACTAACCAGTGAGAGCGCGCTGTTTAAAAAGCTCTCTCAAAAACAGGAAAGATTTTTCTTTTGTATTTCTTTTTTAGCAGTGGGGAGTTAAACATAAATTGTCATCACTACATGTTAGGTCACAGTGATGTAGATAAAAACTACATAGATACAGATATATAATCTGTCTTAAGTATTCCTGCAATACATCTGTAAGTAATTGGAACACCTGTAGAGTCCATCTGGCAGCGTCCCTGGACTGTGGGTGGGAGCCAGTTTATCCAAGTTACCTGATTCTGATGCAGGATCATGAGCCGACGGTTTCCCCTGAACATGCAGAATCATGAATTCTCATCCATCAGCGTCAGCGGCCAGGTGGCATCCGATGGACAGTGCTTGTCACGGCCGGCTTAGCCATCACCCAGATCGACTCCAGATGAAGGGAAATGTCCGCAGCTAACAAAAACTGGACTGTGATTTCACTCTGTTTCTTAGGTACAAATAAAAACTAAGAATGTGTGTCTTTTGGGAGTGACGTGCATTTAAATATGATATCTTTCCAGCATAGTTCTGAACTGCCCCTCGAGAAGAGGCCTTGGTGCTCAGAGATCGGACTCAGGGAGAGATTTTTATTTTCAGAGAAGGGAATTTTTCCTGATGAATTCATGCTAATTAGACATTTGCTGGTGTAAGATAGACTGACTATCGTTGTGGTTTCAGCAATGTGTCTGAAAAACTGTGGGGATGCAGGTATTCCTGGAACATCAAACCCTGATAATACTTAGGATGTAGCAGTTAGACTGATGGGGAATGGGAATGATTGGAACTTGAAAGAATGTATTAATTTAGATTATATGATTCTTCACAATACCCATGGGTGTATATATATATATCGAGATTATATATATATATATATATATATATATATATATATGCCATGTAAAGAGCACAGGCTTATGAGTGAAAAACTTAGGTCATTTTCCTCTTTATTTCATTATATATATTATATATCTCATTTATTTTTAAATTTGGTTAGCTTTTAAATTAGTGATAAATTCACATGGCTCAACATTTCAGAGATATAATTGCATATTGAGGGAAAAGTCTTCATACCACTGTCAGATGCCATCCACCAAATTATTTTCTTACAGGTTATTAATATTAATCACTTTTTGGTACATTCTTTGAGAGACATCTAATACATGTACTAACAAATTCATACATACAAATATATTCATATAAATTTTATATATTCAGTATGCAAATGCACATATGAATAATTGTTAATTATTTGGTACATTTTATTAAGTAGGATCAGTATTATTATGTAATAATTATATATATGTTTATATAAAATAAGTGTGCAATATAATATATAACTCCATTATATATAATTTGATTACAGTATTATAAATTTTGTGTATATAATATTCCCTTACTTAAAAAAGGATATCATACTTTCACTTTTATCACTTCTGGGTCTTGCTATTTGCAATCAGTAGTTTTTGGAGGACCTACTAGAAGGAAGATCCTGGTCTGGAGGACCATTCCATTTCATTATAGAAACTATTCTAATTTCTTTCTGTAAGAACATAAAATCTTTTGGGACAGAGGACAGCTGTGGACAAACATTTTGATTTTTCATCCTCCACTACTAAAGACAGTGCTGTGAGGCATAAGCGTGTGTGTGTGCATGTGTATCTTTCCATGTTTGTCATGAGAGTCGTATGAACTGGATTCTGTATACTCTCTGTTTTTCTCTTTGCTCACCTATAAAGTCAGGATAGTGGTGCCCACTGCCCATGGTGATAGTGATGGTGAAGCTGAAACAGCATGACATGTCTGCAGAAGTTTAGGAGGAGAAAACACTTAATACATAGTAGTTTTCCTCATAATATGTGTTGTTGAGAATATTGTAACACATATGTTTGATTTTTTTAATTTATTTTTTATTTTCAGCATAACAGTATTCATTATTTTTGCACCACACCCAGTATTCCATGCAATCCGTGCCCTCTCTAATACCCACCACCTGGTTCTCCCAACCTCCCACCCCCTGCCCCTTCAAAACTCTCAGATTGTTTTTCAGAGTCCATAGTCTCTCATGGTTCACCTCCCCTTCCAATTTCCCCCAACTCCCTTCTCCTCTCCATCTCCCCTTGTCCTCCATGCTATTTGTTATGCTCCACAAATAAGTGAAACCAGATGATAATTGACTCTCTCTGCTCGACGTATTTCACTCAGCATAATCTCCTCCAGTCCCGTCCATGTTGCTACAAAAGTTGGGTATTCGTCCTTTCTGATGGAGGCATCATACTCCATAGTGTATATGGACCACATCTTCCTTATCCATTCGTCCGTTGAAGGGCATCTTGGTTCTTTCAATAGTTTGGCAACCGTAGCCATTGCTGCTATAAATATTGGGGTACAGATGGCCCTTCTTTTCACTCCATCTGTATCTTTGGGGTAAATACCCAGGAGTGCAATGGCAGGGTCATAGGGAAGTTCTATTTTTAATTTCTTGAGGAATCTCCACACTGTTCTCCAAAGTGGCTGCACCAATTTGCATTCCCACCAACAGTGTAAGAGGGTTTCCCCTTTCTCCACATCCTCTCCAACACATGTTGATTACTGTCTTGTTGATTGTGGCCATTCTAACTGGTGTAAGGTGGTATCTCAATGTAGTTTTAATTTGAATCTCCCTGAGGGCTAGTGATGATGAACATTTTTTCATGTGTCTGATAGCCATTTGTATGTCTTGATTGGAGAAATGTCTGTTCATATCTTCTGCCCATTTTTTGATATGATTGTCTGTTTTGTGTGTGTTGAGTTTGAGGAATTCATTATAGATCCTTTTGTCTGTACTGTCATTTGCAAATATCTTCTCCCATTCCGTGGGTTGCCTCTTTGTTTTCTGGACTGTTTCCTTTGCTGTGCAGAAGCTTTTGATTTTGATGAAGTCCCAAAAGTTCATCTTTGCTTTTGTTTCCTTTGCCTTTGGAGACATACCTTGAAAGAAGTTGCTGTGGCTGATATCGAAGAGATTACTACCTACGTTCTCCTCTAGGATTCTGATGGATTCCTGTCTCACATTGAGGTCTTTTATCCATTTTGAGTTTATCTTTGTGTACGGTGTAAGAGAATGGTCGAGTTTCATTCTTCTACATACAGCTGCCCAGTTTTCCCAGCACCATTTATTGAAGAGACTGTCTTTTTTCCACTGTATATTTTTTCCTGTTTTGTCGAGGATTATTTGACCATAGAGCTGAGGGTCCATATCTGGGCTCTCTACTCTGTTCCACTGGTCTATGGGTCTGTTTTTATGCCAGTACCATGCTGTCTTGGTGATCACAGCATTGTAGTAAAGCTTGAAATCAGGTAACATGATGCCCCCTGTTTTATTTTTGTTTTTCAACATTTCCTTAGCGATTCAGGGTCTCTTCTGATTCCATACAAATTTTTGGATTATTTGCTCCAGCTCTTTGAAGAATACTGGTGGAATTTTGATCGGAATAGCATTGAAAGTATTTCTTGACAGCAGAACAAACCTAGTAATTTGTCTATTAGAACAATTAAAGCAGAATTTGAGGCTTTTATAAAGCTTCAGTTTGTTTTGGTCATACATGTGTTGTGAGTTCTACCCAACTATAATAGAAAGTAGAAGAATTTTCTAAGTAAACACTTAATTTAGATTTTTGCATTAGAAAGACCACCTTTACTGATAGTTCTTCCATGGTATCTGTTGTTCACTCTGAAGCTAACTTGAACCTGGACTCCTTTTTTCCTGTTCTTGAGTGAATTAAAGATCTGTCAGCTTCACATTTGATGCTCAGTATTAGATAAATAATATTTCTCAAGTAGTTCCTTGCTTTTCTGAGAAGTACAGGTGGCTAAATGGGAAATACTAAATAGAATTTTTTAAATTAGGAATACATGAGAGAAATGGTTTTGAGCCTTCGGGACCACAGATGTTAAAGATCTATTAAATCTCTGGTTTCCTTTTTTTCAATTTCATTTGATTGAGATGATGGAAGGTTAGATGGCATTGAATGTGGAGAAATAACTTGCCAAGAAGAAATCATTTGGGAAGATCACAAATATGAGTCTATATTTTTCAGGCCCTTCTTAATAGCCTCTGAGAGGGGGGAAAAAAGGGCACAGCCTGCTGATAACCAGTAAGGGTAAATACAAATCAAAAAAGAAAAGAAAAAATTTGATTTCTTTGGTGCAAAGAGAGAGAGACTGCTCCCTCCCCTTTTCTTACAGCATTTTCTTTAGATAACTTGTAGCTGTAAATTCTTTCACTGCCTCTTTGGGAAGTATATCTTTATACAGACCTCTTGCCAGTTATACTGTCCAAGAATGTCTTTCTCAAGGACATTTGCCCTTTGAAATGCAGCAAAGGAGATAGAACCCCACCTCCCGGCTTCCGTGGAAGTGTAGAAACCAACTTTAGTGGGCACCTTGCTCCAAGTTGCAAAACTGACTCTTACCGGCAAGACAGGAGAAGTGTAATTTTCTGCTGGATAAAGCCAAGTAGCCAACACAGATGGTGACCTGAGCTAACAGGAGGACTTAGGATGAGTTCTGTGTGACAAGCGGCAGTGTTGAGGGCTTCTGTTTGAAGGCTAGTCAGTCTCCATCTGGAGGACGTGCAGAATGGCTTGTATACAGTTGGTTCTTTCAAAGGATGCAGTTTCTTTCTCCAGCTTCTCAGCAAATGATCTGGGATGCATCACATTCTGGTTTAATGCTTATTAATGATATAGTTGTTTTCCTTCTTTTTTGCCTTTGTGGAGAATATTTTTGAGGTGGAAGGAAATTTTGTTTTTAATTATATTTTCCTGTTCTAGTCTTTAGAGTTATTAAGATTGCTAGAAGAATTCTTCAATAACTATCATCCTTGAAAGGTCTTTTTAAATATATGTACATATTCTATGAACTCTATAGATATATGGATTCTTTGAGTTCATAGCTTTCGTTTAGGTTAGAATCAGGAAATCAGCTTAATCCTAAAAGTCAATGGGGGACAATATGTAATTATTTTGTTATTGTGAGTTAAAACTTACAGCATGTGCTCATAGTACTTGATATTCCATTGACATTCAATATACAAAGGCACCTTCAGAAGTTCTGTTTTATTTGTAAAAACTACATAGTTTCTCATGATATATGATAAGCAGTAGATATGTAAAGTTAATATATATATACATTGTAAAGCCCCTTTTGTGAAATACTCCCAAATTACTCTTTATTAAAAAAACTTGTGTCCGTTAAAATACCAATATTTGTAGAAGAAGAATAAATGAAACAAGATGGGATTGGGAGGGAGACAAACCATAAGTGACTCTTAATCTCACAAAACAAACTGAGGGTTGCCGGGGGGAGGGGGTTTGGGAGAGGGGGGGGGGGGATTATGGACATTGGGGAGGGTATGTGCTTTGGTGAGTGCTGTGAAGTGTGTAAACCTGGTGATTCACAGACCTGTACCCCTGGGGATAAAAATATATGTTTATAAAAAATAAAAAATTAAGATTAAAAAAAAAAGAAAAAAAAATACCAATATTTGTGTATGAAGGTTTCAAGAGGAATAAGTCAGTCAGAGAAAGACAAATCTCATATGACTTCACCCATGTGGGACGGGAGAAACAAAGAGACGAACATGGGGGGGGGAATAAAATAAGATAAAATCAGGGAGGAAGACAAACTACACTTTCATCAAAGTTATGTGTTCGTTTTTATATATCTCACTATTAATATTTATGATGTGTGTAATCAGCCTTTGTTTCTTTGGATCTGGATATTTGGGTTTTTTTAAGATTTTATTTATTTATTTGACAGAGATTACAAGTAGGCAGAGAGGCAGGCAGAGAGAGAGAGAGGAGGAAGCAAGCTCCCTGCCAAGCAGGGAGCCCGATGTGGGACTCGATCCCAGGACCCTGAGATCATGACCCGAGCCGAAGGCAGCGGCTTAACCCACTGAGCCACCCAGGCGCCCCGGATCTGGATATTTGAATTTGCATATGTGATGTAGTAGCCTCCTTTATATTACGGTATTTGATACGCCGATACTGTGTTCAGGAATTCTGCATGTATATTCGTGGGAGAGATTGGTACGTATGTACTTTTAATCCTTGTGAAGTTTCGGTGTCAAGTTTATACTCTCCTCAGATAATCAGTCCTCTTTTATGAGATCGGGAAGCGTGGCCATAAAATTGCCATTATTTCTTCCTTAAATGCGTAGACGAAGTCTCCAGCCACTTCGTCTCTGCTAGGAACAGTGTACGAGGCTCCTTTTATGGGCGTCTATCCGTATGTACAGCTGCTATCTGTCCAGCTACCCACCGGTCACTAGCTTTTTAATAATTTCCACCTAAGTAACAAATATCAGGACAGTGCACTTTGAGTTTTCCAGCATGCCCATCGTTAACTAGAGTTCCATGTCTTCTGCAGAAAATGTCTATACGAACAAATGTGCATATTTCATTGCAGTGTCCAGGTGTTGCATGCATGAGCACGGGGATAATCTGAACATCTGCTAACCTAGAAGAGACCTCCGCCACTTCCGGAAGGTTCCTTGTGGCTCTTCCAGATACATATCCATTCCCACTCTCCAAAGGCAGCTGCTCTTTTGATTTATTTTTCTGCTACGGATTAGTTTTGTGGCTTGTGTGAGGCTATCTGCACAAAGCATAATGTTTTTGAGATTTCCCCCCAATGTTGCGTGTATCAGCAGGTGGCACTGGTTTCGTTGTTGTCCTGAGCAGTGTTCACTGCATGACTATTGCAGTGGACCCACTGCTTGTCACACTGACCGACATCAGGATTGTTCCTTGGACTTTTTTCTGAACATGTTTTCATTTCTCTGAAGTAAGTCCCTAGGACTGGAATTGCTGGCTTCCACATCACGTCTGTGTAGATGAGAAACTGCCAGATCTTTTTCTGAAGTGGTTATACCATTGCAGTCGTTGAAATCTTGACCCACACTCGGTGTTCAGAAATGATGCTCCAGTGATACTTCAGCGGTTTTAATTTCCATTTTTATGCTGAGCGGTAATGTGCACTTTTTCATGTGTTTTTTGATCATTTGAATAACTCTTTTCTATTTTTTTAAAAGATTTTATTTATTTATTTGATATATAGAGAGAGATCACAAGCAGACAGAGCGGCAGGCAGAGAGAGAGGAGGAAGCAGGCTCCCCGCTGAGCAGAGAGCCCGATGCGGGACTCGATCCCAGGACCCTGGGACCATGACCTGAGCTGAAGGCAGAGGCTTTAACCCACTGAGCCACCCGGGCGCCCCTCTTTTTTAATTTTTTAATTGGGTTGTCTTTTTCGAACATCACACTTCAAGCTCTTTATATATACTGAATCCCTATCTTTTGTCAGAGACATAATTCGTGAATCTTTTCTTCAAGTCTGAGATTTGCACAATCATTTTTAATGTACTTCTACACATAAGTTTATTTTTTATTGTTTTCAAAGTTTTTATTCAAATTCCAGTTAGTTGACATGCAGTGTACTACTCGTTGCAGGTGTACGATGCAGTGATTCAGCACGAGCAACGTCACCCGTGCTCGTCACGACAGGTGCAGCCTCCATCGCCGTCGCCTGCTCAAACCCCCCCACCCCTTGCCCTAGCCTGACCATCAGTGTGTTCTCTGTAGTGAAGAGTCTGTTTCTTGGTTTGCCTCTCTCTCTCTCTTTTTTCCTTGCACAATCATGTTTTCCTTACCCAATCATGCTTCATGACTTTCAGTGACCAAAGTTTTAATTTTGTTAAAGTTTCACTAATTCTTTCCTTTTACTGTGTCTGATTTCTGTGACGTCTCTTAAGAAAGTTTGCTCATCCTCCAGTCATGAAGATAGTCTCCCAAATTTTCTTCAGGTGCCTGACAAGTTTAGATTTATAATGAGGTCTGTGCTATATTAATTCCTGTGTGGGTGTGAGCAAGGAGCAAAGATTTATTTTCCTAGCTGAGGGGGAATTCTCATAATGCACAAGTGCACTGACAGTGGTTTGTGACCCCCAAGTCCACTCCGTATCCAACCATTTTTCTTCACCCCAAAAGGACACTCCGGCCGTTACTCAGCTGCGTCTGCGATTCTTTCCCCAGCAACCGGCAGCCACCGACCTGTCTCTGTGGCTTCGACTGTTCTGGAGGTTTCCCATAAATGCAGTCATAGAATATGTGACCTTTACTGCGTGGCTGCTTGTGGTTGGCACGACTCTGTGAGCTTTCTCCCCGCTGCACGCTGTGTCAGCGCTCAGTCATTCTTATGGCTGCGTAATATTCTGTTGTACAGATAGACCACGATTTGTTTATCCATTAGTAAGATTTATTCTTCCCATTAATATTTAAAGGTTATCCCTCACTGCTTATCAAAAAGACTTTCCTTTGCCTATTGAACTGATTTGGTACTTTTGGTTAAAGTGTGTAAACCTGGTGATTCACAGATCTGTACCCCTGGGGATAAAAATATATGTTTATAAAAAATAAAAAATTATATTAAAAAAAACAAAAAACAAAACAAAAAAAACAATAAATAAATAAATAAATAAATAAAGGATCACATGGTAGAAACAGTAAAAAAAAAAAAAGAAGAAGAAAGAACATGTACATGTGGGTCTATTTCTGGACTCCCTCATTTTCTATTGCTCTCTACTTAAATCTTCATACTTGTACCATATTGTCTTTTTAAAATCCTATTTTTTTGAGGCAGATCACATAAAAAAGCCAGGCATATTTAATGTATAGAGTCTGATGAGTCAGGAATACGTATATACCTGTGAAACCCATCATCACAACCGAGGCCGTAAAAATATCCATCATCTCCAAAGTTGACTCCTGCCTTTATTATCATTACTGTTATTTTTAGTTTTGACAATATTTAACATAAAGTCTATGCCATCAGCAAAGTTTTAAGTATATAGCACAGTGTTGTTAACTGTGCCATGATGCTGTGTGTGGATCTCCATGACTTACCTTCTCTAACTGAAATTTCATACCTCTTGACTAAGGAGTCTATGTTTCCCCTTCTAGCCCTGACAACCACCAGTCCACACTGTTTCTAAGAGTGTGACTACTTTAGATCCTCATATCAATGGCATCACAGTTTAGTTGTCGTTCTGTGTCTGGCTTATTTCACTGAGTACAGTGATCTCCGGGTTCATTCATATGGTTGCAGATGTCAGGATTCCTTCCTTTGTAAAGCTGAATACACACACACACACACACACATATATACACACATGCATACACATATACACACACAGGCTCTCTGGATATGTGTGTGTGTGTGTGTGTGTGTGTGTGTGTGTGTGTGTGTGTGTATAGTATATAGTATATATATATACCATATATACTTTCTTTATCCATTCTTTTGTGGATGGATACTTAGATTGCTTTCATATCTTGGCTGTTGTGAATAGATTGGCTTGAAATCCTGGTTTCAGTACCTTTGGATATATATACCCAGAAGTGTGATTGCCACATTGTCTTGATTTATAGCTTTATAGTAAGCCTTGAGGATAGACTGATTATTTTTCTTCTGTCTTTGGCTATACTAGGTTCTTGAATTTCTGTGTAATTTTAAGAATCGTCATGCTAATTTCCGCAAAAAGCCTGCCGGTGTTATGGTTGGGATTGTACTTAATCTATAGATCAATTTAATCTATCAACCAAATTGAATTCAATTTATGAATTTTAGATGAATTCCATGGTGGCCAAGAAACATTTGTAGTATGATTTCAAATACATGAAATTTATTAAGATTATAATTTGTCACTACATATATTTCAAGAGGTTTTTTTTTTTCAGGTTTTTTTTATATCTTTAAGAAATTTTTTGTATTGTTGGAGGTTCCCAAGTAGTCTGTGGGTTTCCATAGCTTTGAATGTTTGCTCTATTCAGTGTGGTTAAACTCTGGTAACTGGCTGGAGAGAGGGAGAGAATGTGCTTTCAGAGGAGGTGTCCCTGGAAGACATCCCTATCCCTGATCTGCCTTCTGTGTTTTTATTTCATTCATTTTTTATGGCTGAGTAATATTCCATATGCCACCTCTTTTTTTTTTTTACTTTATTAAAATACTGAGTTTATTTCACCTGTATATTTTTGTCTCCCCACCATATCCATTTGTCTGACCACCACTACTACTCTGTCCTGTCATAACATTCCATACATACTTCAAACCAAGCAAAGGGTTCCATCTTTGAAAACTAAACAGGCATTTTGGACAACACATTTTTGGCAATGGAACCTGGACAACATTTATCAGACACGGTGGGGAAAGTTCTCACTCTGCATTATAGAAAGGACAGCCAGATATCAACTGTTACAGAAATGAAATAAGACGGAAAATTTTAGCAAACTGTTTAAACTATTTTCTTAAAGAGACTTCCTCCACTGCCAGAGATCTTGAATAGCCTCTTGGTCAGTCATCCAGAAGCAATTCTTCACATAATTGACGAACTTGGCTTCCACTTTGGGAAGAGAAACACCTTTTTCTATACTTGCTTGCATTTTTGCTTTAATGTCTTCTACAGAACTAGGTCCTTTCAGTGTCTTGGGAGCCTTTTCCTGTTTTTTCTTGACCTTTTGTTCTTGGTGTTGATGATTTTGAGTCTTTTCCATTCTGGTTTGATTTCTGTGCATTTTTGGCTGGAGTATCTCGTATAGATTTCTTTACTGGAGCCTTTTCTTCAGCTTCCTCCTCATCAAAATCATCGTCGTCATCATCATCATCTTCATCGTCGTCATCATCGTCATCTTCATCATCATCTTCATCAGCAGCAAGTTTTACTTTTTTCTGAGGAAACTTGTTACCACTTCCAGGGGCAGAACACTTTCCAGATATACTAAGGAGTTTTACATCCTCTTCCTCTTCATCTTCTGGCTCTGCATCTTCCTGCACAGCTACTAAGTGCTGTCCACTAATATGCACAGGCCCTGAACCACATTTCAACCGTAAGTCCACAGGTGGTGTTATTTCAAAGCCCCAAGGGAAACCGTTGGCTGTACAGACATTTTCAAAGTTGCCAGTGTGACTTTAATTGGACTGCCTTCATAATTCATTGCCTCTGCTTCAACAATGTGCAATTCATCCTTTGCACCAGCTCCTAAACGGACCGTTCTTAAAGGTAACTGGTGTTCATTTTCATCATTACCCACCTTAAAGTGATAATCCTTGTCAGCCTTTAGTTCACAACCGAAAAGGTAGTTCTGGGGCCTCAGGGGGCTCATGTCCATATCCATCGAATCTTCCATGGGGTGGTGGCTCGCGCTTAGGTGGGAGAGAAGGCGGATGGAGATAAACAACTACTGTTCACAGAACAGCCGCGCAGGACGGAATCACACCAGGGCTGCCACCTCTTTTTTATCCCTTCATCAGTCAAAGGACATTTGGGCTATTCCCATAATTTGGCTGTTGTTGATAATGTTGCTGTAAATATTGGGTAGCATGTATCCCTTTTGAATGGGTATTTTTGTATCCTTTGGGTAAATACCCAGTAGTGCGATTGCTGGGTCAGACGGTAGCTCTATTTTCAACTTTTTGAGGGACCTCCATGCTGTGTTCCAGAGGGGCTGCACCAGCTCACATTCCCACCAACAGTGTGAGAGTTTCCCTTTCTCCACATCCTCGCCAGCATCTGTTGTTTCCTGACTGGTTAATCTTAGCCATTCTGATGTGAGGCGGGATCTCACTGTGGTTTTGATTTGCATTTCCCTGAGGAGTGATGTGGAGCCTCCCTTTCATATGTCTGTTGGCGTCCGGATGTCTGTGTGCTGAGGTGAGCTTCTATCCAGCAGTTAGTTGCTAACTGGAACACTTACCTCCCTCTTCGTACTCCCTGGCTACACCCACACTTTAAACTTAGGAGAAATAGCCCTGACACCTACTACCTCATCGGAGCAGAGGAGAAATAACCAGATTAGCTGCTCAAGTTCCCTCCCACACTTAATTACCTTGAGCATATGTGTTCGCTCTCACTCACACCGCCTTCGACCTCACCGAGTTCCAGTTCTCTGGAGCCTCTTCCTCCTCTGCACTGTTCGTTTCTGTCCTTCCAGCAACCGTTAATTCCAACGAGGTCTTGGTTTTGTCTGATTTTATCCACTTTTCATTTAAGGCTTGTTTTTCCTTTGAGGAGTATGGTTGGAAACATGGTTTTTACATTTAGCTTCACCAGAGGAAGTTCTGGAAACACGGATGGATATCGTGGACATTGATGATGATAAAGAAAGTTCTTTATATCTCTTAAACCCTTTTTATTTTTAATCTGGGGTACTTGTGGAGGTCCTCCAACTGCTCCGCTGGGAAGTGGGGGATCCGCCAGTCTTACCTGCTGGGACCAATCACCTCACAGGCACTCAAGTTTTGTGAGAAGTTATTTTTCACTTTTTATTCGGGGTCACCTTTTTGTTTTTCTTTGGTTTTTGTTTTGTTTTGCATTGTGGTGGTTGTTAATAAATATTCATTAGCTGTAGTGCCAGGAGAACTGTGGGAAGCCATTTTTGAGTGACAGTTACTAGTTTTTAACTATTCATTTATTTCCTCAGGTATGGCCCGTTTCATATAAAGCAGCAGCAAGTTCCACTTACAGAACTCCTCCTTGACTGCCTTATCTTTATGCACTCGTTCGTTCTTGAGGACATGTTTGTAAGAAGCAGTACTTGACAACGGATGTAGAGATGAATCACCTGTGTTTATAAATATGAGACTTGTGGGACCAGAGTTAGGCTTTCAGTAATTTGGATATGCTGTAGAGAAAAATTATTTAGGCACACAGAGTGAGAGTTCCAGAATGTTTTGTGAAAATGCCATATATAGTGTATATAGATAGATAGATTTCATGGATGTATATGTATTAAATGCATGCATACATTTCCTGACATTTGAACAAAACGACGGTGAAGCTGGGCTTTCTATACTGTATTACTGCATTCTGAGAAAATGCATAGTAAATCAAAAGAATCTCAGAGGATTTGAACTCTGTAGCTAGGAAAAGAAAATGGGATGAGCTGTCTCATTATCTCTGTCCGCTTAGGCTAGTCTAACAAACCACAAAGTGGGTGGCTTATAAAACCCAGAAAGTTCTTTCTCACACTTCTGAAGAACTGGAGATCCAAGCTGAAGGTCACCTTCGGGTGAGCGCCCTATTTCTGGTTCATGGCCAGCACCTTCTCCCCGCATCCCGCCCTGGTGGAAGGGGCTGGGCCTCTGCGGGATCTCTTCTATAAGGGCACGGGCGCCACCCACATGACCTGAGCCCTCCCAGCGTCTCTACCTCCTAACACCACCATGCTGGGATTGGAATTCCAAGCAGTGAATTGTGGGGGACACAGCAGTTCAGACTACAGAAGGTTGCTCCCACGGATGAGGTCCATGAGAGCTCCTGCACCCTGTTCTCCTTACCGGATGGAAGGGTGTCTCTTGAGGTCTGAATGTCACAGTTTGGGTATCACAAGAAGAGGCGAACACCTTCACCTGCGCACCTGCTCTTGCCCTGTGACTTTGCCTCACCCACTAATCTGTCCGCCCTACGTCCGGCCTTTTTATTCTCCACCGCCCGCCTCCCCCAGCCTCTGGTCAGAGCACAAGTTCCCCTGATCCTGTAAGGACCAGCTTGGTTCTTCGCTTCCGTTTTTCCTCAGAGGTTACCAGAGCTAAATGCAGCCCCTGTGTCACCATCGGTGCTACCGTCTTTCCTGATCGGTTGCTTTGTTTTGCTAATGGAATTCCTTTCCTTAAGTTTAAAAAGAAGTAATAGTTCATTTAATGGAAATATTTTCCATGCTGAACTTTTTAAATTCACCTGCTGCCTGTGAAGCTGTTAATTATTTCCTTCCTCACAACTTTTCTGCTACTTATTCCCTCAGATCCTCTCTCTAAACATATGGTTTTATTAGAGAAAATCAATAACCAGAATTGACTCAAGAAATGGGAACCTGAACAGGTTCCCATTCCCATTCCTGTTCCATGACTATAATAGAGTTTGGGAAGGTGTTCAAAGAGCTGTGTCCCCCAGATGACCATGGGCGCAGGTAGTTTAAAAGTGAATCCCACCAAACCTGCAGAGACCAGAGAATCCCCATGTGCTGTAACCGCTCCAGAGAATATAAAATTTTCCAACTTACTTTAAAGGTTAGCATAACCCCGATAACAACACATGGACCTCGAAAAAAAGTAAAACACGGAATTATTTCAGTAGGTGCCAAAGCGTATGAATCTCTTTTCTATGTTTGGAAATCCTTCAACTTCGGGATCTTTGGAGAAGGAGAACCTGCCTCCAATTACCGAAATGTGCTCCCCGGATGGTCTCGCAGCTGGGTCATGGGCACATGACCAGTGGGACTGAGCCCGGACTGTCAGTCAAGAGCTGGGATCTCAGAGGAGGAGGCACCTTGAGGATTCTGTCCTTGCCGCAGGAAGGCTGTGTGTTTCCTCCAATTCTCTTGTCTTAGCCTGTCCCCTAGAGATCTTTACTCCAATGACTTGGGCTTCTGCCTCGTCGCTCTGTGCCATTTTCCATTTACTCTTATTCATTTCTCAAATATTTGTGTCCACCCCAGAGTTCTCTTTATATAATGATATCCTATTGCCCATTTATTATATCCACTTAGAATTGACAAGCCCTTGTGTGTCTAACTTCTATTACTTTTTTAAGTTTATCGATATGTACTAATATAGGAGTGTTAGAAAATGCATGTGTATGATTTATCATTATCTTATTCTGGTTTCCTGCAGAATGAATCATTTAGTAGGGGAATGTGACCCCAGGGAGCAGGAGTGAGAACTGATGGATGAAGACGGATGAGAGTGTGGGGGGGCACATGCTATTTATTTGGTCATTGCCTGTGGCTACCAGTTTCTTGACCCTAAAGACCTTCTCAGGAATGTCATGACATATGTCTTTTGTGCCTTGCCTGCTTAAGGCAAGAAAATGGGGATATTTATCATCAGTTCTCATGCTCCATTAATCAAAGGGGTAACGCACTGGTCCCAAGTCCCCTGCATTTCTAGGCTGAGCATGCGTAACTACAGATCTGTTCCTGTGTGTGCCCCAGTGGGGGCAGTGAGAGACCCACTGCCCAGGCCCCCAGCAGCCTCTGTCAGGTTCCATTTGTGCAAACCTCAGTGAAGCGTGCCAGGTGTTGGTCCTGGTGGCAGGTTGAGAACACACGGAGAGGCCGAGGGGATTTTCTGTGCTGTGCTAGAGATGTCTAATGTGATCTTAGTCACAGATCTAAGGAGAAACACTATGGAATTATGACCTCCACAGGGCTTAAAAAGGTATTTGAAATTTTTCAAGTTATGTTCCTCTTGATTTAAGAAAAACACTAAAAAAAAACCCTACAGTCAATAAAATAGGTAGCAATAAAAATATCTTAAACACACACATACACATCACAGCAAAGATTTACCCCACTGAAAGGCAAAATGTGGATTTATAATGACTAAAGCCAGAAAATATAGTTGCATTCCCATTACCATTAATATTTTGACCTCTAATGAAAGTATTAACAAACATATTAACCAAGAAGGATAAAATGGAAGTTGGGAAGGGTATAGGTAAAGCTTATTCTCCTTTTTTTCTTTTAAGAAAGAGAAAGCAGGGCTAGGGGGAAGGGCAGAGGCAGAGGAAGAGGGGGAGAGAGAATCTCAAGCAGGGTCCACCCCTATCGTGAGCAGCCCTGTGCAGGGCTCTATCCCATGACCCAGACCTCAGCTGAAATCAAGAACTGGATGTTTAACCAACTGGGCCACCTAGGCACCCCCTTCCTATTTTTTATAATTATATGATTGTATTCTATTTAAAAAACAACAATCCACCGTCAATCTACTATAAACAGTAAGAGAACATTAAAAAAATAGAGAACAGAATGTTAGCATACAGATATTTAGCAATAATAACAGGCTGCAGTTTATAAAGGGAAAAAAATATGTCAGCGTGAGAAAATTAAAATACACGGAAATAAATGTAATAAGCTATACCAAAAACTGATATGAAAAACTTCTTAAATATAATTGGGACCTAAAATTAGGCCTGTATGCGTGCAAAAAATAGGCAGTGAGTAAATATTCTCAATATATTAATGTTGCCTGCTCTCCCGACTTATGTTTCTACATGTAAACCGGGACTGGTAAAAATATCAATCGTTGTATTTTCTGGAACGTGGTGAGTGGATTCTCGCAGTCATATGGATAGACGAGGGAAGAGCAGAACCAGAGTCCTGATTCCCAACGTGTTGAAACCTACCGCAGAGTCTCAGCAACTCATCGTTTGGTTGAATTCTGTGCAGATGCAGGCCGAGCAAAGAAACCCTGTAGATCCAAACCTACCAAACTAGACTCAAGTAAATACAGCATTTCAGAGTGTGGCATGAGAAATTTCTCAGCCATCAGGGCGCCTGCGGGGCTCCGTGGGTGAAAGCCTCTGCCTTCAGCTCAGGTCCTGGTCCCGGGGTGCTGGGATCGAGCCCCGCATCGGGCTCTCCGCTCAGCCCCGCTCCCTCCTGCCTTTCTGCCTCCTTGTGATCTCTATCAAATAAATAAAATGTTTTTTAAAAAGAGAGAGAGAGAAAGAAATTTCTCAACCAAGGGAGAGAGGAGGGTGAAAATGGTCTTAAAAACAAAACAAAACAAAACAAAAACTTTTTTTAAAAGATTTTTTATTTATTCCTTTGAGAGAAAGAGAGCCAATGAGAGCCCGGCGGTGGGGGTGGCGGGAGCGCGGAGAAGCAGACGCCCCGGGAGCAGCGCGAACCACCGCGCGGGGCTCCGTCCGGGATCCCGGGACCCCTCCCCAGACTGAGCCAAAGGCAGATGCTTAACCAGTGCAGCCAGCCAGGCGCCGCCCCCCCGAAACCATTTCAGAATCAGTTTAGAGTCCCCAAGCTGCGGCGACGAGTGTGAGTTCTGGCTGCGCCCCCGGGTCTGCACGGCCTGGGCATGTGTCGAAGCTAACGCGGCCGCACGGAGCTGGGGCCGGATTCCCGCCCGCGGGCCCACGCGGCGTCCGGTCCGCACACTCCACGCTCTCTCCGGGTCTGTGCAAAATGGGGTCTTTCCTGCTTGTCCGTCTGCTGCACCGGTGCTGCGCAATGAAGGCCGGGGGTCTAAGTGAGGGTCACCTGTCGAGGTCTGTCTGCTGTCCTGCTGATGACTAAACGGCAGTCGTGGGTTTGCGGAGGAAGTCTCCAGAGGTGAGAACCTCCTTCCTCGGCGCATGCCGTTGGGGACAACAGGTAGCATGTCCCAGATTTCGCACAGTACAGTCCACGCGTTTTTCCTTTCTGCACTCAGCCTGGACGCAAGCCACGGAGACTGGCTCACATCAGAAGGAGAAGGATTGAGCTCCGCCTCCTGCAGGACTTGTCTCAACAGTCTTTTCTAGAATTCTTTTGTAAGGAAGAGTTGTCTCGTCCAACCCCCCAAATAAGGTCGAGTCAACATGTACACACCAATTACTCAGTGATTTGAAGGCAAAAATGAAAACTGTAAGCGAATGTGGACTGTTTTTTTTTTTTTTTTATAATGTCAAGGTGGCAAAGTTCAAGTATAAATCAAAAGCTAGATGAGGTTCGAAAAAACCTGTGTGGTTTACAATATACAAAGAAGATGAGAAAGCTAGGATGGACAAAAATACCCCAGACAAAGACAAAAACTGTGTGACAAAATGGGGAAATATATGCACTGTATTGTACACAAAGGTCTCATGCCCTTGATGTGTGTGGATATCTTTGAGTCACAAAAAAGTAAAGGAGTAAAATATTATAGACAAATAGGCAATAAACATGAATACATATTTCACAGAGAAATGTTCCTTAGATGTGTGAAAATCTGCTCATTCTCAGTATGACAGAAATTCTAATTAGAAGGACTATGAGTCTGTATTTTCCAATTATCAGATTAATAAAAACCCCAAATTCAATAACATACAGCGTTAACGAGGGTATGAGCAGGTAAGCACTCTCGTACGTCTTTGAAGGGAGTGAAAAATTGTGCATCCCATATGTGAAGAAATCCATCAATATTAATGATGGTAAAGAATGCACTTACCCTTTGGCACAATGGTCTTTCTTATAGGAATTTATTGCACAGATATACTTCACAAATACAACAGTGACAAAGGAACAAGTTAAGTTTTTGCAGCATTGTTCTTTCAAACAATAAGAGATTGAGAGCAATATAAGTTGTGCTGTATTTATAATTCATACAAAGAAATACAACTTATATAATACAGATATAAAGCAGATTTTATATTAGGCTTGTTAATATTTCATTTCAGTTTCTATAATTTCACTGATTTTATGTCAACCTTATCTATTGAGAACTGAAAGAGGTAGGTTTAAATCTCTTGCTAAATTAATGGTTTCCATCTCTTGGGGATAGAAATGAAATCAATTTTTAAATAATTCAATGACCTTGCTAAATTATCGTATTAATCTAATTACTTGTGAGGTGTTTCGGAGTTTCTGTATAGTGATATGTAAAGCTTGTGTTCTTTCTTCTGTGATGGTTGGATTTGTATCGCAATTTAGCGAGGCTCTTGTTCCCAGTTGGCTTGGTCAAAGGCTAGTCCAGATAGTGCTGTGAAGGTATTTTTTGGATGTGACTAACATTTACAATCAGCTGACTTTAAATAAAGGAAATGACCCTCTGTAATATAAGCAAAGCTTTTGTTCAGGTTCTTAAAGAACAAAGACAGGTTTCCTGGGCAGGGTGAGGGGGCAGGTGAGAAGGAATCTTAGGTGCAACGTTGAAACCCTCCCTGAGTTGCCAGCCTCGGGACCCAGAGCCGTAATATGAACTCACCTGCGTTTCCACACTGCCAGCTCGTCCTACAGACTGCACACTTCCTAGCCCCCACAGACACATGAACTAATTCTTAAAAATGAGCTTCTCTCTCTCTGTATATGTATGTTGTGTGTGCATGAAAAAGAAATAGAATAATATATTACTAATATAATAATTACTAATATAATATATGTTATAGAAACTGAATGAAGTATTAAGAAGCCTGTTATAAAATCTGCATTGCATGAATTATTGGTCTTTGTCTGAATTGTAAATATATCATAACTTGTATTGTTTTCAGTCCTTTGTTTTTCAATAACGGAAGTCCTACCGAAGCGAGACTTGTTCATTTGTCACTTTTGTGTTTGTGATGACACATCTGCAGAATAAGTTCCCGTGTGCGTGTGTGTATTCCCGCTTCGCAAAGATGTGCTTGAAGCCTTTATCATTTAAAATTAACTCGAGGATCGTATTCCTTAGGTCTTTTAGATTTTGGAGCTCACAGGCATTTTCTCCCTTAGATCGTTATTTTGTTTCAATATCACCTTAGGAAGGTGGTTTTAGTTTTGAAAAAATGTCAATATATTTGGTGTTATAGCTTTCTATGTGGGATTCAATGTGATATGATAAATGTCAAAATGATAAAATTTGTACTTTTTCCCCTCCTTGATTGCTGATATTCTTTTTCTCATAACGTTGCATGAAGTTAAGGAGACTTTCCCAGTATAGAACAAAGTGATTTCTAGCCTACTCTGAATGTATTGGGATTCAGGCAGGTGAAGGAGATTTAGCTCAAGCTAAGAATATGATAAAAATAAAAATCATTTGATTCTGTAAATTTTCTGATTGCTTATATCGCTGTAACTACTAATAGTAGAAAATTTATTATGCTTCATTCTGGCCTTTCTTTATTAAAAAATGCTAGAACAGGGCACCTGGGTGGCTCAGTTGGTTAAGCAACTGCCTTCAGCTCAGGTCATGATCCTGGAGTCCTGGGATCGAGCCCCGCATCGGGCCCCCAGCTCCTTGGGGAGTCTGCTTCTCCCTCTGACCTTCTCCCCTCTCATGCTCTCTCTCACGGCCTCTCAAATACATAAATAAAAATCTTTAAAAAGAAAAAAAAAAGATTCTCTCTCTAAAAAAATGCTAGAACATTATAGAAATGTCACTTAATGGTTTGCTATTTATATCTATCAAAATATAAACTTAAATTGTAAGCGTAGTACATTCCTGTTATATAGACACCCAATAATATATTTAAAATATTATTTTTAAAATTTTAATAAATATGATTTAGAGTTCCTCATAATGCCAAAGGTGACATATAGTGAATTCTAGAAAATATATTTTTTAAATCTTTAGAATTTCCCATTTATAATGCAGTTGGCTTACTCTTTAATCATTCTTATTCTAAATAGTTTGACCTAATGTTACCTTGTGTATTTTGCATTCTACTGAAATCACCTCAATGTCTAGTTACTTATCTTACAGAAAACGTCCTCAGAACAATTTTTTTTAAAGTAAGTAAGTGGAGGAGTTTTTCTTCAGTTTGAAGTAGTTTTCCAAATATATTTATAATTCTGGCACATATCAAATTTTTTTGCTCGTATAATCATTATTGTCATTGTAATCTGAGAAGAAACCGAGGCCCAGAGAATAGGTAATTTGTTCAACATCAGAGAATTAGTAAGTGGCAAGAGAGGTAGGAGTCCAGAATTGTGTGATTCCTAGATATAACTCTTAGCCATTGCGTTATGTATGTACCTGCCCATGTAACTGTTCATGGTTCCTGTCCACGTCCTCATTAAAAATACTTTCTGGCCAAACAAATCCTATAAGCATCAGCTTTGTTTGTTTGTTTCTTTTGTTGTAAACCACTTTAATTCAAGGGTATGAACCTTAACTTTATCTTTCCCAACCCGAAACTGGTTATCTGAAAAACTGTCAGCGATATGTTGTTAAAAAAAAAAAGGCAACATAGACTAAAACAGTATATTGGCTTAAATTGTGGAAATGAAGCCATGACTGTCTTCAGAGACTGGAAGAGACATTGAGGGTAGCTTGGAAGGGAGGCCAGCAAGCCCATCAGTGATGGAGGGATTTGCTCCAAGTCAGTAGTCATGTGGGACTGTACGTGGATACACAGGATCAACCTGTTCCTTGAGTGCCCCGTGGTATTTCTTCACACAGTGAAACACAGTTAATTTTAGTAGTCTTATTAGTGTATTCTGTGCCTAGCATATATTATTTCATCTGTATTAAATATTCCATGATTAAAAATGTATAGCAGTGTTTCATTGTTGAGTTCCAAAAGCAAAGAGTGGGGAAGAGGGTGACAAGAGCCATAGAGTGGGTTTTGTAGACTTACCGCTAAATTACTTACGGCGGAACTAGAAGGGGAGCCGCAGGTGCACACTCCTGCGGTTGTACCAGCGTGTCAGGACAAGGGGAGTTTTTCTCCTAGCACCTGTCGTGGGCTATCTGTACATAGACCCCTGGCATCAGGAACTATTCCTGTCTGCTAGTTCTTTTTTTTTTTTAAAAGATTTTATTTATTTATTTGACAGAGAGAGATCACAAGTAGACAGAGAGAGAGGCAGGCAGAGAGAGAGAGAGAGAGAGGGAAGCAGGCTCCCTGCTGAGCAGAGAGCCCGATGCAGGACTCGATCCCAGGACCCTGAGATCATGACCCGAGCCGAAGGCAGCGGCTCAACCCACTGAGCCACTCTCATTGTTACTGACTGCTTTTTTTTTTTTTTAACCAGCCTTTGAACAATATCAATCCTGTTCCATCTTAACATCAACAACAGTAACCAGAATTCTTTTTTTTCTTACTGTTTTTTTTAGTCATAAAAAGTGTACTTTTAATCCCCATCACCTATCTAACCCATCCCCCCCACCTCCTCGCTAGTAACCCTAAGTTTTTTCTCTATAGTTAAGAGTCGGCTTCTTGGTTTATCTCTATTTTTCTTTTTTTGCTCATTTGCTTTGTTTCTTAAATTCCACATATGAGTGAAATCATACGGCATTTGTGTTTCTCTGGCTGGTTTTGCTTGGCAGTATACTCTCCAGCTTCATCCAGCTGGTTGCAAGTGGCACAATTTCCTTCTTTTTTCTGGCTCAATAGTCTTCCATTGTATTTATATAAACACACTTTCTGTCTCTTTCTCTCTTTTCATGATGCAAATGTTCATTTGGCCAGTTTCCTTTAATTCACATAGGCTTTCTTCACTCTTACATTGTTTTTCTTTTTGTTCCTCTCACTGGTTAATTTCAAATATTCTGTATTAGATTTTGAAGATTTGTCTTTCTGCATGATCGAGTTTTTTACTGAAGTTCCCTATTAGATTTTTCAGTTCTTTTACTGTGTTCTTCAGCTCCAAGATTTGTTTGTTTGTTCCTTTATGATTTCTATTTCGTTATGAAAGATCTTATGCTGTTTATTTGGTTTTTTCCCTCATCTCCTTGGATTATCTTTGCTCTCTTGCCTTTCATTAAGTTTCTTTACAATGATTATTTCATATTCTTTCACGGGAAAATTGTAGATATCTACTTCTTTGAAGTCAGTTACTGGAACATTATTAGTGTCCATTGGTCGTGTCATGTTTGGCTTAATTCCGTGATTTATAAAGTATTGCAATGGTGTCTGTGAATTTAAAGGAGCAAATATCGGCTTTTGGATTAGGCATGGTCTGTACAGACCTTCTCTTGTCAGTTCCTCAGGCTGACAGACTCCCCTCTGGAACTCTGAGCAAGGGGCTTGGGTGGAGGAGATCATTTGGTCCCTGGGGCGATGGGACTGCCTCCAGGACTTTGTAGGGAGCCGTACGTGTTATGTGGAGTCTCCATAATTTTCCCATTTTTATCAGACTTTCGACATATTACTAAAATAAATAATTATTTTAGTTTCACCCATGTATCTTTTCCCCTAAATATCTATCTCTACTATATTGTGACTTCTGATTAGCAAAGCAATGCTTTAGTGAACATGAAGAAAAACTGAGGATTATCCTTGGTTTCATTTGAGAAGCATAGAAACACTTTGCTAATTTTCTTGAACTATGACTCCCTACTCTGCTATTAACTGATTTTAGACGTGACGGCATTATGCTTCTTATAAATAGAAAGGTCCACAAACAGGATCTAATTTTATTTTTAACTTCTCAGTAATCACATAGCTTTTTTTTTCCCTTGATGCTTTGCTTTTAAAATAATATGTCTACCAAAATAGTATAAAAGTAATAGTAAGTTATGAAGTTTTAAAATTTATATTCATCCAATACCCGTAGCTATTAATTGGATATTATGTTAATCTATGTAAATATTTAATAAAATGTGATATTGGCCATGATACAAAAAATTAAAATCTATATGTTTGGAGACAGACATGAAATATCGGTTTGGCTTTTTGAACGACTGAAATTAAATTCCATTTCTGAATATCATTGGAGATCTCAGACTTTACATAGACTAACCTAACCTAAATTCCTTACACTGAAAGTGAGAGAACTGAATCTCAAGGAAATGAAAATATTTTTGAGCTCCTAAAGATACTTAAAATTACTGGGATGCCTGGGTGGCTCAGTTGGTTAAGCCGCTGCCTTCGGCTCAGGTCATGATCCCAGCATCCTGGGATCGAGTCCCGCATCCCCACATCGGGCTCTTTGCTCCGCGGGAGTCTGCTTCTCCATTCTGCCTCTGCCTGCCACTCTGTCTGCCTGTGCTCACTCTGACAAATAAATGAATAAAAAAAAAATTAAAAAAAAAAGATACTTAAAATTACTTAGATACTTAAAAATAATTTTATTTTTATCTATCTAATTACTAAGGCAAGAAAGAAATGCTCCCAGTATTTTTATTTGATTCAGACTTTTTCATGGAATGTTTTCATATAATAAATACATACTTATCTTTGCTATCACTGCAGATAATGGCAAAAATCAGTATAGTGACAGGAAGAAATCTGAGTTACAGTGGAAATAGATACAAATGGAGGGTTAAAAAAAGTAATTGTGAAATGAATACAAATAACATTTTCAAAAGTTAGGCTCTCACCTGTGTTTAGAGAACTAGAGTAGAAGTCAGGAGTAAATGCAAGGTATAAATTCTGGTTAACATTGGTAAGGAAGAAGTAAAACTCACTATTTTCAGATGACATGATACCATACATAGAAAATGCTAAAGACTCCACAAAAAACCTACTAGAACTGATAAGTGAATTCAGTAAAGCTACAGGACTCAAAATCAATGTACAGAAATCTGTTTCCTTTCCATACACTAATAATGAACCAACAGAAAGTGGTGTTAATAAAGAAGTCTCATTTACAGTTGCACCAAAAAGAATAAAATATTGAGGAATAAACTTAAACAAGAGGGAAAAGACCTGTACACTGAAAACTATAAAACACTGATGAAAGAAAATAAAGACAACACAAAGAAATGGGAAGACATTCTATGCACATGGGTTGGGAGAACAAATATTGTTAAAATGTTACATATATAAAGCTGGTTTCAAGAATAATTGCTGAAAACTCCAAATCCTGGAGAGCGATGGGTATCCAGGTATAGGAAGCCCCAAAGAGCCCAAAGCAGATAAACCCAAAGAAGATCACCCAGACGGATTGTGATCAGACAGAGTTTTGAAAGCATCAAGAGGAAAACAACTCATCACATACAGGGAAATACCTCCAAGGCAAATTGCAGATTTCTTTACAGAAACCTTAAAGGCTTGGATGAATGGCGTGTTTAAAATACCGAAAGAAAGTTCTAGATCATGTGAACTGTCCTTCAGAAATGAAGGAAGGTTAAAGCAAAAGCTAAGGGCCTTCATCACCACTAGTCTGCCTTACAAGAAATACTAAAGGGAATACTGCAGGGTGAAATGAAAGGACACTGAGTAGCAACATGAAAATGTACAAAAGCGTTACATTCAATGGTAAAGGTAAATATATATCCAGTTCAGAATACCCTAATGCTGTAATAGTGCTGTGTGAATCACTTCTATATCCAGTATAAAAGTTACGAGATGAGAAGATTAAAAATAACTATAGCTACGAGGATTTGTTTATGGATGCACAGTGTAAAGCAAGATGTAAGGTATGGCCTCAGTAGCAAAAAAATGGTAAGGGAGAAGAACTAAAAGTGGAGAATTTTTGTATGTGAGTGAAGGTAAATTGTCATCAGCTTAAAATAGACGGTTAGAAAGTGTTTAGCATTAGCATCATGGTAACACAAAGAAAATGCGAGTCCATAAAAGAGAAGCAAATTAAAAATGGCAGTGGTGAATATGAACATATCAATAATTACTTTAAACATAAAAGGATTGATATCGCCAGTCAAAAGATTCAAGGTGGCTGAATGGATTAAAAAACAAAACAAAACAAACAAACCAAAAAACACAGTCCAACAATGCACTGTCTAAAAGACCCACTTAAGCTTTAAGGACACACATAGGCTGAAAGTCAAGAGATGGAAAAAGATACTCCATGAAAATACTAAGCAACCGAGAGCAGGAGTCGCTGCACCTATACCAGATAAAATGGGCTTTTAGTCCAAACAGTCACCAGAGACAAATAATGGCCCTGTGCTTGGATAAAGGGAGTGGTTCACCAAGATGATGTAACACTTGTAAATATATACGCACTCAACATTTGCTGCATGAATATTTAAAACAAATATTGATAGAATTGGCGGGAGAAACGGACAGCAGTACTGTAATGGTAGGACATTTCAGTACACCCTTCTCAATACTGGAGAGATCGCCCAGACATAAAGTCAGTAAGGCAACAACACACCTGATTAACACTAGAGACCAAATGGACTTCATATACATATACATAGTTTCCGTCCAACAGCACCGAACCCTGTTCTTCTCAAGTTCACATGGTACAGTGTCCAGGAGAGATTACACGTTGGGCCACACAGCTAGCCTTAACAAAGGTAAGAAGACTGAAATCCCAACAAGTATGTTTTGTGATCTCGCGGTATAATACTAGAAATCAGTAACAGGAGGAAATGGAAAAATTCACTCATTTGTTCCGTGAAGGAAATCCATAGATAGGTAAAATTCATCTGTTTGGCTGGAAGTCAAAGAGTGTTGCTTCCAACCCGGAGCCACGACCTAGAACGAGAGACCGGAGAATACTCAGGTGTGTAGGAGGGGCATATGTATGTAACAAACGTACACTTGATCGCTGGCCATTTTACTGGCCATAAAACACACTGTAATGAAATGTTTTAAAAACAGAAATTTCCACGCTAAACCCATGCATTATCTTCATATCCTAATTGCCATCTAAGTGAATAAAGTGTGATATTTATTTAACTTCATAAAAATGAAGAGTGTACAAGCTCTCCGTCTATATATCTCCATTTCCTCTGTTTTCTTTCTTTTTCACTGATGTCGAGTCGACTCGCAGTGTTACATTAGTTTCGGGAGTAGACTGTGGTGGCCTGGCAGCCAGGGTCCCTGCGCTGTGCTCGCCGTAAGTGGCGCGCCCATCCGCCCCCATGCCCTGCCAATGACCATATTCCTTTCATCCCATGTATTTGTTTTCAGTTTAGATTCTATTTATGTATTTCCATCTTCAGTTTAGTCATTGTGTATGAATATTTTCAGGCTAACTCTTTTATCAGCACTGTTCCTGTCTAATATTCATCTGTAAGTACGCATGGTAAAAAGATAAAAATAACAAAGTTCTTTCTGTTGTTTAAAAACCACAACCCGGAGCTACATTTCAGTTCTTAACTGCCAGGTCTTTGCGATCTTCCGTTTGCCTGCGAACCACAAAACCCCTACAGCACTGGACGAAGTGCATCGCACCTAAAGGGTGCCACTGACAAAACTTGCACTGGACGAAGTGCATCGCACCGTGAACGGCAGCCCTTCTTGCCACTGACAAAAACATACGGTCTTAACAGGTCTAGGGGAGCAGGGGGTGATGGTAGCTGGCCCACCACTGCCGAGTTCTTGTCTGGCCATAGTGAGCGCTCCTCCTGCTTAGAGGACACATCGGCCTCCGCTCATTCAACTTCTGAAGGCACATATCTGCTCATGTATATCTGCCTTTCTGAAGGCACATATCTGCTCACATATATCTGCCTTTCTGGACCACAGCAGAGGAAATTAAGGCGATCTATACAGGGCTGTATACCGGATATAGGGGAAGGGTACCAGTCCCGGGAAGGGCAGCTGCGAGGCAGATAAGAAGTGTGCTCAGCCTGTGTTCGGCTCCCTGGGCTGCCTGCCTCCCGGGGTCATTCAGTGCCCTTCAGCAAACAGGCACCCGGCACCTGCTGACTACAGAGTGCATTTGGAACTCAATGAACTGAGAGTCAAATAAGAAAGACCTAAATATTGAACTAAATACAATACAAACGTTGGAATAGCGAAGGCAGCAAGGTAATTGCTTCCCGGGGAGTCTGTGAAAGCCTCAGAAAAGGAGCAGCACTGACCTGGAGAGGAATTTGCCTGTGATGCTTCTGGCTGAGAATGCCCTGCCTCCGGCTCTCGCGCTCACAGAAGCATGATAAATGTCCTGTATGTTTGGAAATGTCAGTTTGTCTGCATGGCCGTGGCACGAAACAGAGTAAGCCTGAGGATTGCTGTAGGGGATGAGGCTGGAGAAGGGGATTTGCAAGCTTGCAGAGAACTCAAACGTCTGATTTTTCCATAAGTTTCATTCAGTTTCACGACGATCACCTCAGTACCTTATCTAACCCTCTCGCGTACTTCATGTGAGGAAATAGCAGTGCCGTTGTTTTCTTTCAGATTGACCTTTTACAAAGCCCTGAGAGACTGTCTCTTCTTTCATAAGAGACCATTTTTCTCCTTCATTCACCCCAACCTGGACCCCATGCCCCTGGTTCTGGGGTCCAAGACTCCATATCCAGCCTGGCCTGTTTGGGGAGATCTGCCCTGCCCCAACACCTACATGGCTTGGTGGTGGTGGTGGTGGTGGTTATTTTTTCCTCCTCAAAACATACTGATCTATGTCTTCTACTCATAAGATCATTCTGAAAACTCATCTTGAAATGAATTTACTTATTTGAAGTGAAGACCGTAAGTAACTTTATTTGTCCAATATTGGTATCTCCCTCCCTTCCCTTCTCTAGGATTCCATAGTGTCTCTAGTCACCACAATTTTAATTAGTCAACGGCGGAAACTCTAGGCGTCTCTGGGTGGCTGATAAAGAATCTATTTTACATCTCAACTTACATTATCATTCAACAGCCGTCACTCAGACAGCTGTCCCTTTGAGGTGAAGAACACCGCCCCAGCCATAGACCAAGGAAGGTCACTAGCCATCCTGTTATAATTGGGAGTTATTTTTAGATGGCCTGTCTATTTTTGGTCTGTTGGTAGATTTCAATAAAATTCATCTTCAGTATGAAACTTGGAATGTGTTATGTGCCATTTATTATTACAGTCAGGCACTCCAGACAGGGTGAATATGTTGATTAACGACCATGGGGGAACCCACGTCTTGGGCTTTGCTACTTACTTCGTGTAGCAGAGACACACCATTCATCAGCAGTGACCACACGGCCCGCTGTATTTTATTTCTTAATTGCATTTCAGATTTTGCGAGCTTAGATTGTAAGTCAAGAGAAATTTGAAATTAGAAACTTTTGGAGCATATAAAAAACTCTTTGATTTGTATACAGAATTCATCTGGCCATCTTCTAAAGTAATAAAATGCACTTTAAGATTCAAGAGGCTGAAGTTTATATCTCTCGATTTTTCTGTTCCTTGAAAATATTAGTATTCACAGTGTGAAATGTTTTTACTTACAATTATGTCACTAATTTTTCTATGCTTGGGTACTGGAGTCTATTAATTTGAATAATAACCTTAAAAAGGCAGTATTAAACTCAAGCCATTGTGTTGTAAATGACCATTATTAACCTCTGAACTAATTTTCCTTGCAAACCTACTGAGTATGCGCATCGCTTCAAATATTAATTTTGGTTCACCAGCTAAGCGAGCCCTGCCTTTGGGGCTGTATCTGAGGTTGGAAAGATGGTGTTCAGTTACTTTAATTAAAAATATTCAATTAACTCAAACCCAGCTGACTATGAGTCCAGACATTAAATTTCTGATTAATAATTACTAAGTAAATAAATATTAAATAGAGAATGATTGATTTTTCCCTGGAAACTAGAAGTCAAATAAAATTACCCTTTAGATTTTCTTTTGAAGTAGTTAGCCAGTTAAGAAAATACCAAATTTAGAGAGTCTCATTTTAGAATTAAAACACAAACTGGGAAATACCAGGAGAGGACACAGATACTGGTTTCAAATTTTGTTAAATTAGAACAGGATGTTCTCTTATGAACATTTGTATTCTATTGTAAAAGGTAAATACATGAGCAATTTGTGTATGTATGAGAGAAATAAGTACTAATAAAAACGAATGTTAGTTGATAGAAGTATTTTTTTTTTTGCATCCATTCTTATTACACAGAGATATATGACTGTAGGAAAACATTCAGTGCTGTTGGTTAGAAAATATGGAAGGTTGAAGGGATTTAGTAATAGGAATATTTTTGAAAACTTTCAGACACTGTGGAATTCTGCAGCATTTCTGCCTCTTTATAATCATGTTCAGCCTCTACCTTAGAGAAAAAATTTCTCATGACTAAGGGATCCATAATTCCTCTGTTGCTTCTCCAGAATCTCAGTATTGGTTGGGACAATTTCATGCTGCTGAGATCTGAGATCCCGTAGCACTCAGAATTAGAATGTTTTATAGTTGACACATGACTTTCTCCCACTCTGAGACATTATTATATTTTTTGAAAGCTATGGTCATTACCCTTAATATAAGTGAAAACTTAAAAGAATATTTCCGTAATGTATTTTTTTCTGGGTATTAGGACCTGATATAAGTACTCTGATATTTTAAGAGAATAGGAACCTCAGGGATCTGAAGAGTGTATCATTATTGAACTTAAATTTTTTTATTGAATGGTTTGTAATGACAAATGTAGCTCTAATATATGAGAACAAGCAAAGAATGATTCAGTTTGCAAATTCTTTACCTGAACAGGTAAAGAATTGGCCAGGAGATGTTCAGTAGCCCTTCCGCACTTATGACAATGGAAAATGCCTCCAGACGTGGTCACAGGTCTTCTGTCCACAGACGTGCAGGAGGAGGACATGGGAAGGAGGAGGGAGAGGGAGAGAGACTTGATCTAATAAATACACTCTTATTGGTCAAACTCTACTCAGAACTCCTGAGCTCTTCTGGAAATAGACCTGGCCAAGAATCCTGTTACTTGGTTTAGCCATCCTTCACATGTGATGCCCCTGGATATGCAGTCGGGTTCCTCATCCTCTACCGTCCCCTAGATGACGTCTGATGACCCTTGCTGCTTTCAGCAAGAATTCTCTCCGGTCCTTTTAGCCAGAATCTCTCGCTTACTCCCATTTTTCCTTCTAATAGTGTTAGATCTAGCAAACTGCACACTTCTCTTCGGCTGTAAATCCTCACTTGTCCACATGGATTTTTGAAAGTTGAACCCAATCTCTCTCCTCCGTTGCAAGACTCCATCACAGTGGTCTCTGTACCTATCAGGGTAGTCCCTCCCCCACCCTCCCAAATGAAGTCTTCCTGATCATGCTTTAAGAACGACCGTTGAGTCCTTATCTTCTTTCCCACCCTTGTTCCTGGTTGAGAATCCCAGCTGTGGATGAGTGTGCCTGTAAGCACCATTTAATTGGATTTTCTGTGATCATGGATTGTTGTGTGTAACATTTAAGTTTCAATAAGTCTCCTTGTTGAACATGTATTATTCTGCCCAAGTATTTGTTTTGATTAAATCTTTAGGCCTCTAAAAGCGAAGACATTTATTTTAAACTAAAAGGGTGTTAAATGTAAGGAATAGAATGTTAGGTACTTTGATCTGTTGGGGAGAAAATCAAGGGGGACTTTTTTTCTACTTCTTTTATTCTCGATGTAATGTTTCCTATAAAATATAATTATACTTCCCATGTTCTTTTAGGTAGACTGTAGATTTTTAAAACATGAAAAGCTTATCACACAGAATGATGTCTTTATAGTGACTTTAAAATTTCTTTCTTAAAACGTCCTCCTATTATTTCTATGTACTTTTTATGAGACCAAATTAAGCGGAAATTGTGTAACAGCTTTTGAATGCAATGATTTAACTATGATTCATGATTTGCTGTTAGGAGCTAAGAATTTTTAAAGTCAGTATGTTATAGTCCTGTAGAACATCAAATAAAATTTAAAAAGTAGTGCTTAGGAGACTTTTTTATCTCATTTAAAACTGTATCACAAACCTCTGCTTTGTGTTGATGATAGAAGTGGGCCTAGAATTAATCTCTCAACATAAACAGCTAGATAACTGCAGGGAAAAACTATTTTCAGGCATTGGACACCAGGCATAGCTGGGCTGTGAACGCTGAGAGAAACGAAAAAATCAAAAACAAAAATGAGGTAAGCACAGCCTTCGTGCAGTCTTTCTACCTGCCTGGAGAGCAGAGAGAGAACAGACATTTCACTGAGCTGAACATGAGCTCAAACTCCATAGAGTCTGAAGCAACTTCATCTGTAGACTAGAGCACGTAAGAAAGGGGGACTTTTCGAAAAAAGGTCCAGAAATCTGTGTCGTGAGTAGTTGGCTATGAAGCTTAAAAAATCTTAGAGTGGAATCTGAGTGGCCAGGCAAAAGAAATTGGGGGAAAGAAAAATTCCAAACAATTCCCAGGGCCAGGCACGATTTAAGTCCCAATAAGCCTGGTTAGAGAGACTCTCTGGTGCAGGAGACATCCAGGAGTGTGGATGCACCATAAGAGGGGGTTAAATATTTATTAGGAAAGCCTGCTTTAGCCTCCCTACAAAGAACGTACAACAAGGTTTGATAGGATCAGAGTTACTCAGCTGCCTGACAGAACCAAGTACAGTCCTCTTGGAAAATACAATCTAACCAATTTACGAAAACATATAACATTGTCCAACATTTCTTAAACAATTAATGGACTCATGAAGTAGGAGGAAAAAGAAACATATAACCCGAAGGGGAAAAAAGAATCTGTACTTAAAAACAGAGCCAGAAATAACAGAGTAGATGGACCTAGTCCATCTAGTAGACAAAGAATTGAAAATGTGTATTTTTATGCTCCATATGCTCAAGGAGGTAGAGGAAGATACGAGCATAAAATGGAGTGAAATGGGAGATCTGAAAAAGGACCAAATGGAATTTTAAGTGTTGAAAACTTACTGCATAAAGCAACACATTACTGGATGATACTAACAGCAGATTTGCCATCACAGAATAAATGCAAAGGAGTGATGTTGAAGACATTAAGATGGACACCGTTTAAAATGAAGGATGTCAAGAAAAGAGAACACCACCACCAACAAAAGAATTTCAGAGAACTGTGGGAAATGTCAAGCATGTAACATATGTGCAAATGGTGTCACAGAGGGGGGAATGAAAACATGATTTGAAGAAATAATTATGAGATTCTCCAGACTTGATTTAAGCCACGGAAAGATCCAAGAATCTCAACGAAACCCTACTAGAGTATGCATGTGTACAATACACAGCAGACGTGCATGCGTGCATACGCACGCACACACACACACGCCATCCTTGAGTCCTGGGCCTCATTAAAATATCCTTTACAGATTAGGTGAAATAAACACATTTCTGGCAGAAGGTTGTGATCCTTTGTCATCATCAGTGAACGAGCACTCTAAGAAATGTTGAGTTCTTCAGGCCAAATGAACTTTTGCGGTATGGAAACTTGAAGCTAAACCAAAGAATGAAATGTTCTAGATATAGTAAATATCTGATATTTATGTAATTTTACATTTCTTTTAAAAATAACGTACTATTTACAAAAGAGCAAAAAAGTAATAGTGGTTCCTGCATGGTTCTTAGCATACATGGAAGTAAAAATAGGCCAACGATAACACAAAAACCGAGACTGCAAAATACATGCATATAGTCGTAATGTCTTATGCTATAAATCAGGAAGAATAGTATCATTTCAAGGTGGGCAGTTGTAGGTTAATGTGGGATATTGTAAATCCTAGAGGAACCACTAAAATAGAAGTATAATTAGCAAAACACTAGTACAAAGAGAAGGGAATCCTAAAAATCAGTAAATCCAAAGAAGGTGGATAAAAGGTTTCTGAAAAAGTTCAGAAGGCACACATAAAAACAAATATCAACATGGCAGACTTAAACCTAACCCTATCAGTAGTACTATAAACTTTAGATAACATGAAATGTCCTGTTCTAGGCTGGACTAGGTTAAAAGCGGAAACCCAGCTGCTCACTTGCCAAAGGAGCCTGTTTCTATTTCAGATGCAGTTAGATGAATCATTCCAGGATGGAAAAGAGAGGCACCATGCAAATAGCGGTCAGAGTTAGGGTGCCTCCGTGAATATGGGATGGGGTAGACTTCAGAACCAGGAATCTGTTTCGGTTCGACAGAGTGTGTTCCACAATGACAGAGCAGGCAATGTATCAGAAAGGCATCGCGTCCATAATCAAACACCCTCCAAGGAAGGAACGTAATTATTCTGAGTGAAAGAAGTAGACAAAAATGAGTGTATTTACTGTATGATTCCATTCATATAAAAGTCTACAAAGTGCAAACTAACTTCTAGTGACAGTAATAGATCAATGGCTCCTCCAGGTGGGGGTGACAGCAGGGATAGGTTGCAAAGAGCACAAGGAAATCGGGGGATGATGAAAATGTTATTTTAATTATGGCGACGTCTTCCCAAGTATGTGCATATGTCAGAACTGCTACTGTTGCACATTTCAGTTGTATATAGTTTATTTCATGTGCATGAAAACTGTCGTGAAATACCATCACTGGCCTATTAGGATGGCTAAAATTAAAAATACTAAAAATATAAAGTACTGTGAACATGGGAGCAATGAGAAATTTTGTGGACTGTTGGCCGGTATCTGGAGTAGTGTGGGTCCTTTGATTGGAAGTTTGGCAACTTCTTATAAAAAGAAACATGTATTTACTATAGATTCACCGGTTCCACTTCTGGGTATTCGGGTAGACGTGGAGGTTGCTTCTCAAATCTCCTACGGTGAGGAGAATGATTGACCAGAGGCCCCAGCGGCTGTGATCAGAAATCCAGCTCTGTGTTTATGTGGACCCCACGTTTCCTGGGACTTGTTCCTGGCCAGCGTCCGAGTGTGATGGAGACATTAAGGCAGGCTCACTCCTGAAGACTGTGGGACTCTAGAGGGAGAGAAAACAACTCGTGGTGATTTGGCTCAGAGGTTTCCTCTCTGCTTTATCAGAATGATCTTAGTCCTGCGTGTCAGACAAGAACTTCTTTGATTCCTTCTTTCTCTCTTGCACAGAGATCTGACCTTCATCATGGTCCCACTGCTTTCTATATCTTCCTGGTGCCCTATATATTTCCTTTCATGGGTATTTCTCCCAAATAATCTGTAGTATGTCTTGCATTTCATCTTGGTGTTTACCTCTCAGAAGACCTGGATTAACACAGGTAATTTCTCAAGACTTGATTATTAGTGTCTGCAGTAGCTTTGTTTATAATAGCCCCATACTGAAGACAATTCATATGTCCATCAGCAGGTGAACGGATAAACAGTTTATGCCAGACTGAAAACAATGGAAGACTGTTCAGTCATGGAGTGAATGGGAATTAATTACTAAGAGATGCGATGTCACGGATGGATATAAAAAATGTTATGTGAAGTGAAAAGAGCCAGATGCAAAAGAGAACATGACGTATGGTTTCATTTATGTGAAACTTTACCAAAGACAAATATTATCTGTATCGACTGAGAGAAGATTGGTGCTTGCCTGAGACAGAATTTTTAGTCTTTTAGAATATTGCTTGTACAATCAATATTTTGATTCTGATAGTGTTTATTGAGCAAAGTAAATTTATCAAACTAATTGAAATGTACAGTAAAAACTGGTACCTTTTATAGTATGCCGATTATATCTAAATTGATAAAAACATCTTCTCAACAACCGATGCAGATTCTCAATCAACTTTACGTAAGATACTGAAAAGGATTTTCTTAAATAGTGTCATTGTCCCTATGCAAATATCTAATACTTAGCAAATCTAAATAACTCTGGACTTAACGCGTCTACTTCCACTATTTCTGCTGTTCCTACTAATAGATAAACTATTATTTGCCTGGCATCCTTTTCCTCTCTAAAGAAATGATACTCTCTCAAATACAACTTCATGTTTCCTCTCGGGTGTATCAGTTAAAGTATTTCATCTTGCACATATGGTGATTGTGTCATGTCCTTTATACTAAGTCAGTCAGCCTTTTCTTGGGATTTACAAAGTAAAGGTCTCATGTAAGAATTCTCTGGTGTAGAATCTGAGAATCTTAAATTGCTTCCATGGATCAAGTCCTAAGGTTAAGTCTGCTCTAAAAGGAATAGCCCTGGTCTCAGAGAAGAAAATCCCGTTGTAGAGAAAGAGGATAGAGTCGTGTGCAATCCAGAGTTCTGACAAATGTACTAGCTCCTAACTCGGAGTCAAGTACTGTCCTAAGTGCCTCCCGTGCCTGTTGCACTTGGGTGAGTTTTGTGGAGATTAATGATTTTCATCTCCTTCCACAGATGACAAAAACACAGCTTAGAAGAGCCAAGCATCTTGGCCATGGCTACAGACTTAGAGTAGAGCAATCAGTGGTTTAGGCACGTATGACGTGCATCGGAAGTCGACGAGGTTAGTCAGCATGAGCTGCTGCCTGCCAAAGCAGTTACAGATAAGAAGGGGTTAATGTGGAGGTATATGCATGTGCTTGGAGGAAGAAGTAAAGAGCAAATGTGTGGCTTCTTAAAAATGGGCTTGCGTGTATCTTTATCCCCCCATCACATTTTTCCTAAAAATGGTCGTCTTCTTGGTTAATTATTTTGCCAGTTCTGCTTATTTGCTTCTTCTATTTTCTCCTTTTCTGTAGACTACTGAGAAAGGCATAAACTAAGAGAAAAATTAAAGAGTGAGCTAGAAATAGACCTCACAATAAATAGCCCATCTATTGGAGATAACCTTTTTCCAACTTTACTATTGAGAGGAAAATTTTCTTGACCCTTTCAGGTTTTTCCAACTGGTCTAAGAACTAAATTGACATAAGACAGACTCATAGGAGGAAATAAAATTTAGTTATGTACATGTGGGGAATTTACATAAACATGAGAGATTCCAAAGACAGTCAAAATGAGGTATTTTCATCATCCTGAATTGAGGTGCCTGGGACTTCAAAGGGAAGGAAGACAATTCACAGGAAGACAAAAGAGTCAGCACTTAGTGAACATATGTATTGGGCCATGCAGAAACTGTACTTCTCTATAGATACATATGGTTGATTTTATAAGACTAAGATTCACAGTGAATCTATCTGTACGTTCTCATTGATCAAAACAATTATGTTAACTATCATTAGTGTCACATCTCATATCAAGGTTTTTTACTACCTAAAATGAACTTCATATTGAATTTCTGAAACGTCTATCTTCTCACTGTGCCAGACCTTCATTAATAATGTCCCACAATTCCTGGACTTGCTGCTTGACGCTTTTCTCATCATGTGTGTGCGCGCATGTGTGTGTGTGTGTGTCTGTGTCTGTCTGTGTGTGGGGCTTTAACCTTTTACACACCTGAACCTTTCTTTCCTGTCTGGAATTCTTTTGTAAATTCCAAACACGCAGCACTGATGCCTCCAGTTATAAGATAGCTTCTAAAATGTACGGGTACATACATCATGGTGTCCTGGGATCCTCACTTCTCTCCTGCCACCGTTATCGATCTCGTGTTTCCAGTAGGAATGGGAAGTAACTAAAAAGTCTTCAATTATTTCTCATTAGATACACATAATCTTAATTTAATTAAATGCTTTCTTCTTAAATATCTCATAAAATCAATCCATCTTTATTTTCACTCCCATGGTTTTAATATGTCATTATCCCCTTCAAATATATCATTTCTTCCATTCCAAATTTCTCTAGTGAAAAATCCTTTACTCTCTCAGTATAACCTTTCCAAAGTTTCATCATGGTGAAAAGGCCCTTGGAGATCTTGGGCTCTATTTTTCCAGCCTGATCTGACATCTGTGAGCTCTGCTGTGGCAGACTTGAGTTCATTCATCTCTGTCACCTCAGCATCTAGGATAATAAGTGATAAATAAGAGCTATTAGGAAAGAATACAATGAATGAATAATATATTAATGAATGAATGGACTTCATGGTCTCTTGAAACATATCTGATTCTTTCTTGGCAGTCTTTATTGACACCTGTTTAGGGAAAAATCAACAAGCCCATCAAACAAATGAATAAAAGCCTCACCTAATGCATATTTAATAAGAATTTAAGTAAGAGTAAATAGATTATCAAAGATGATTTCTGTAACACTCTGTAAGCTCTATCATCACAAGATATTGGATAGAATTAGGACCTTTACTATAATAGAAAAACATATCTAAGTATCACTGTGCCATGAATTCAGGAAAGAGTATGAATTTAACTAATGTCTTAAGTGCTTTGTAAGTCCATCCACTCAGCTGTAACCATACACAGCTCTGAAATCTGGCTTCTAACTTAACTTCATGGTCTCTGCATCCCGGAAAGTAAATGTTAATCTTTCTTTGGGAGAAAAAGATTACGTCCTCAATTGGCTGGTTTTCTATGTCATCAGTCACCTTAAGTCCTTATTTAATGAGAAGAATCAAAGTATACAACACGTGGTTATTGCTCTGTATGGGCTAATATAAATATGCAGTCCCTTTGCTTATTCATCAGAATTAGGAAGTGCTGAGAAACTAAGGACTTGATGAATTATGGGGATGAAGAGGTGGGTAAGGAACTATCACTTTATTAAATGCTTGACTTGAAAGCCAGATGAGAGTTTAGCAGTGTCTCATCGGCAGAGAGGTACTATAGTCAAGCATGTTAGGGGAACATGGCTTGCAACAGGCTTTTTGTAGAAACTCAAGATTCTCCTCTACCTATTAAAGTTCTGAGAACAGCTCTGCTTTGGTAACAAACTCCTTTTTTAAAATGTATTTGATGTTAAAGGCTTCTTTGGTCACTAAAAAAAAAAAAAAATTATTTTGTTTTTGAAACTTTTTGTATCCCCTAGAGACCCATAGAGTTAATGTACAGTAGCTGCTTTCAAGCCCTTTTATAAATAACACAGGATGGTAAACTTTAAGTTACTCCACAAGAATGATACAACTCTATCAATTTGTTCTTGGCAAGTAAGAACAGTTGTTCAGTTGTTTCAAGTAACTTATTTAATCTCTGAATAAATGGAAGAATCTGATCTAATCGTATCCACCCAAAACTAAAAGTGAGTAAGATCAATATGTGCATTATATCTTTTATGAGAAACAAGAAAAACTCACCATATTCTTATGAGTGTTTCCTTTAATAGCATTAATACATTAGACTTATTTCAACATTCCAGTGGATTTGATATCAGATTAGTAGAAAAGCATAAGTATGAACTGTAAACCATGAAGAATGAAGGCTACCTTTAGTTCTGAAGCTAGATCCATGATTTATGTGCTGTTTCTGAAATATTATTAAAAAGTAAAATACTAGTTTTACTTTTTATGTTCTAAGTTTATGCCTTCTATAGCTAATATCTTTTCCCCATTGTTCAGTTGAGAAAGGAGCAATTGCTAGGAATATCACAAACACACATTTTTGAATGCACAGTGTTGATGAGATATGTAGGTTACACTAGCATCTATAATATTGAATATTGATTTCCATTGTAACACTTTATCTTTACCTGCTTTATACCTTTCTGAAATATTAGCCTGTTCAAAGTAAGGAAATCTGTCTTTAACTTCAATGTATTCTCTGTTAAAAGCAATTTAAGATGCTTTTGACTTGCATAGTTCAAACCAGTAGACTGGTTTCAACTTTGAAATCCTAGGAAAATTTCAAGAAGATACCATCCACATTTCATTGTGTATTAGGGAAATTGCATTTTATTCAGAACTACATGTGTGCTCAGCAATATATATGGCCTTTGACAGAATAGGATATTTTTATAGGATGATAAAGTTTAAGCATACTCATTTTTATGTACTGTGTATATCCTTAGAAACTTCTTTGATCTTTATTCACATCAGTTGAGAAACTTTGAACTATAGTTGAGGATGCCTAAATATGAGCATTTTTTTCTTTTTAAAAATTACTTATACAATTATTTTGTTTTCTATATTAAAAAAAATTACATGAAATCTCCTTAGAAAAAAAATGGGTGATTATGATTATTGAAGTGTCTGGCTTTTCTTATATTGCAAATAAGTTTTCTCCATTCTGTGTTAAATCAAGTAGTGAATGGATAAAAAAAAGAAAATTTAGAAAATACAGATAAACAAAAAGAAAAAGGAATCCTACGTGGTTCCTCTACTTAGATATATTTTTTTCAATTTTATTTTATTTTATTTTATTTTATTTCTTTTCAGTGTTCTAGAATTCATTGTTTATGCACCATACCCAGTGCTCCATGCAATATGTGCCCTCCTGAATACTCACCAGTAGGCTCACCCAACCTCCCACCCACGCTCCCCTCCAAAACCCTCAGTGTGTTTCTCAGAGTGCACAGTCTCTCATGGTTTGTCTCCCCCTCCGATTTCCCCCAACTCCTCCTCTCCATCTCCCCATGTCCCCCGAGTTATTCCTTATGCTCCACAAGTAAGTGAACTTAGACACATTGACATTTTGCATGTTAGGCATTTTGTTCTTTCAAAATCAATCTCTATTTTTAAAATATTTAATACTTAATATGTAAATATTCAACAACACACTACTGCACAATCAGTGGTTCAAATAAGAAAACAAATGGCAAATCCAAAATCTGTCTCAAAACAACAGAAAAAGAAATCACAATATTCCAAACCTATGGGATACAGCAAAAGAAGATGTTAGAAAGAAATTTATTTTGTAAATGCTTATATTAAGAAAAAATTATTCAAGTAAAAAAGTAACATTACACCAGAAGGAGCGAGAAAAAGAAGAAACTTGGCTGAATTTTTTTTCAGATTTTGTTTATTTATTTAGAGAGTGCACAAGTGTGCCCGTGTGTGCTTGTCAGGGAAGGGGCAAAGGGAGGGGAGAAAACATTTGAAACAGATTTCACTCTGGGCATGGAGACCTACTACCTGGGACTTGATCTCATGACCTTGAGATCATGAACTGAGCTAATATCAGGAGTGGGGTGCTTAACGAACAGCCACCCAGGTGCCCTGGAAACTTAGGTGTAATTTAGTAGAGGAAGGAAATAACAAAGACAAATCAGAAATAAATAAAATAGACACTCAGATAAATAATAACCTAACACTGAAAGTAATGACCAGTTTAAAAAAACACACACGACTGGCAATGCTTTAACAACATTAACTAAGAAAAGAAAAAGAGAGAAGACTAAAAACCAACATGAGAAATGGAAAACAAAACAACAGATAACCATAGAAACACAGTGTGATAACAGATTACTCTAGACAATTATATACCAACAATCAGATGACGTTTTTTAAACACAAATCCGATAACTTAGAAAAAACAAGCAAACAGATAATTCCTAAAAATGTACAGATTGCCAAGATTGAATCATGAATCTTGAATCCAAGAAATAGGAAATCTTCTTAGACCAATAATAATAACAAAATTTGAATTAGGAAACAAAATCCTCCCAGCACAGAACAGCCCAAGACTACATAGTTTCATTGGTGAGTTCTACCAAACATTAAAAAAAAAAAAATGACCATAATTATCAACATCTTATAAATAATGGAATAAAGAGAATACATTCAGAATCATCCCTTGAGGCCAGTACTATCCTGGTACCAAAGCAGGATAAGAACAATACAGAACAAAAAAGTCTAATATGAGTATTGCTACTTTGACTTTCTTTTGACATCCATCTGTGTGATAAATGTTTTTCCATCCCCTCATTTTCAATATATAGGTGTCTTTGGGTCTAAAATGAGTCTCTTGGAGGCAGAATATAGGTGGGTCTTATTTTTTTTTTAATCCATTCTGAAACCCTATGTGTTTTGATAGGGTGGTATATTCATAGTGCTGAATGGGAAGGACCTGGCATCAAAAGTCCTCTATCAGCAAGGCTGTCATTCAGAATAGAAGGAGATGAAGTGTCTCCCAGACAAACAAAAACTAAAGAAGTTGGTGACCACGAAACCAGCCATGATAGAAATATTAAAGGGGACTTTTTGAGGGGAAGGAGAGACTAAAAGTCACAAAGACCAGAGAGGATCAGAGAAAATCTCTAGAAACAATAACAAAACAAGTAATAAAATGACAATAAATGCATATCTGTCAAAAACTACTTTGAATGTAAATGGACTAAATTCTCCAATCACAAAGAAGTCAACCTCTATGTAACCATGAATTTCCCTGTGTGTTAGAAAGGGATAATATTTTTCATAATTTTTTTTTCTTTATCTCTTATGTGTATCTTTCTAGGTATGGTGGCCATTGGTGGTATGCATGCTAAGTAATGCTTTTCTTTTTCTTTTTTCTTTCTTTTTTTTTCTTTTTTTTTTTTTTTTTTTTGGTCTTTGTTTTAATTTCTTCTTTTCCCTTTCTATTCCTCTTTCTTTCTGTACTTTTAGCTTCCTGGTCTTAGTTATTTGACTGATCAACAAAAGATTTGGCTCAGTTGCAAAATGAATGTAGACACTTTCAAGTTAATTCAATGCTCCCTTGCTTTAGCTAAAGTGTAATGGCAAAGTAAAATAAACATGTAGGCTTTTTTCTTTTGAATGGAATTACATTATATATTCAACCTATTCATCTTTTCAGTTAGCTTGGGAAAGTATAGTTCTCGTGAAAAGAATATTCCAAATGGCAAAAATAAAGAGTTAAACTCAGGAAGGTAGAAACACAAAGGATCTAGAACTGGAGGAGTTAGGTCTGTCCCATGCCTGGAGCACTTGCTGCTTCCCTTTCTCAGTGCCCCCAATACAAAGCCTTGCACATTCAGGTAAATAGATGTTTTACAAATAAAGCATACTTTTTTGTTTGTTTGTTTGTTTGTTTAAAGCCAACGGAATATTTTACTTTAATCATTAGAAGCTTAAATAAAATACCCTAGAATCTACCAAGGAGATTTAGTAATTCCTGATCTATATTTATATAATCATTTATATAAATCATTTATATAAAAAAGAAAACAAAACAAAACAACCAACAACCTTTTTTAAATTTAGTGGTAGTACTTTTTGGAGGGTCATAATTTCACATCTTCTCTCAGATTCTCCCACACTTCCAGGGCAGATAAGGGTTAGGGCCACAACAGCTGAAGAGATCTCCGTGTGGTCTGTGGGAGGAATCTCTTGATGTAGTTTGGGTGGAAACAGGATACAAGTCAACATTCACTAAATGTAAACAAGAAGTTCCAGGCTAATTTTGAGATAACTCTGTTTATTTCCACATGTGAATTGTGTTTTGTTTGCAGTAATGTTTTACAGCAAATATTTGTTTCTCAAAGCTGATTGCTTCTTATTTTCCATGGAACCATTGTTACGGATTTAATTACTTTACAGGCTTGGGCTGTCTTATATTACTTGGGAGAATGTTCAAAGATTCGTATTTCTAAACTTTACAAGCTCTTTCTAAATGTTCTACCTTACACTTTGAATTTTATGCATATACACTACATTTTTTCAGTTGAAACTTTCTCTTCAATTGAAACTCCTAGTTACAGATATTTTTGTTTGTTAACATCCTTGGGGAAATTACCCTGAAGATTTTACACTGAAAATAGCAACTTAAAAATGTCAGTCCTTCATTTTAAACATTGTTACACAGTTTCCTGTGGTCCTTGGTCCTTGAGTGTATGGAACTGTGATTCTGTTACCTCTGTGGACATCCAAGACCATATGCAGTAACTCAGGTCCTACTGCAGCACTGAGGGCTGTTGCCTGTGCATGAAATGATTCTAGACAACAGTTTTCTTGAGCCTTTGTTGGGTAATTTACCTGTCACATGGCTTGTTACTTCTTGCTGTTCTCACATCCCTCTTGGCTGCTGATCTGCTCTGAGTAAAAAATGAAGTCAGCAAGATATTTTCATTGCACAGAATAAGACCGAATAGGCATAAAATGACAAATTGTGGCCCACTGTAAGTAAAATACATAGAATTTATTATATACTATAATATAAAGAAATCATAGTTTAACTTTGGTGCTAAATATTTCAGATATGCTTTCAAAACCCATAATACAATCTGTTAATTCTTTTTAAAAGATCTTCAGTTCACTTTTCAAACTGCTTAACATTTACATAGATGTTTAAAAGCTGTTTTAAAAATTGTATGATATATCATATATAAAATTATGGATAAGAATGACACACATCCTTCTGAAAATAAACATCTCGAAAGTGATAGAAGAGATAGGTCCTGAAGCTTATCTATAAGATCTTATTTTTTAAAAGCAAAATAATAGAAAAGGAAACCAAAAAGTACGTAAACAAAAAGATAAAACTATCTATTTCTAAGAGAACACATATTTCTTTGAGAACTCTTCCAAATAAATTTAATAATTTTTAAAATTTTTTACTTTTCATCGAATGTGTATATATGTAGCAGACATATAATCATAAAAATGATGTAATGGAAAAAATACATATTTCTCCTAGTCTTTTTCCCCACAATCAATTTCAAAGGTAGTCCCTTTCAACTGTGATAGGTTATATATATATATATATATATATATATATATATATATATGGATATATATATGGATATATATATAGATAGATAATATATATACACACACACTTATATTACCTCATCTGTGTATATATATATATAAACACATCCATATTACCATCATATGCATATTACCATATATACCATATATATAAACACATCCATATTACCATATTATCTTATCTGTATAAATACGTAAACACATCTAGATTACCATATCCACATAACATGCTGTAATATCTATATTACCATACCATACCAATATCAATTGTATTACCATCTGTGTAGGTACACACACGTATGTATGTTTGTACACACACATCTGGGTTACTATATCCACATATATATGCACTTTCATATTGTCATATCCCTATACACACATGTTCATATGACCTTATCCACATACATACACACACATCCATGTGTCTAGAACATAATTATATTGTTTTCTTGGATTTTTAGTTATATGTATTATAATTGACTTCCTACAGTGGGAGATGCGGACTTTGGTCTGTAACACCCTCTCCCATCAGCATTTTCTGTAAAAACAGCTACACACATTTTCTCCAGTTCCATGCTTTCATATTTTCCATGACTTTTACTAGAAGGTTCAATTTTTTTACTATTATGGCTATGCAAATATCATTCATAACTGAGTCATGTAATATACTAAAATTCATTTAACTTGACAGATTTTGTTCATGTAATACGTAACTCTGCCATTCTCTCTGTGTGTATGTGTGCATGCCTGTGTGTGTGTGTGCGTCTGTGTGTTTTCTATGTAGCTATCGCTAATCTGTTCATCATAATGAATCTGCTTGAAAAGTAACCCTCCTTGATTTATTTCAAATGCTTGGGTTTTCTCTCAGTTTAAATATGGTTTTAAATAAACCAGTCTCTTGGATGATTCCATTCTGATTTCAGTTTAGACCAGTTGTTCTGTCGGCCTGCTGAATTTTTGCCGTTCTTAAATTTTTTTCATTCCCATCTTATAAATTTCCTTCTGCCGCTGTCCTGCTGTGGCGCTCGTAGGTCCTAGATCCTATGACTTACGCCTCGCTGGCTTTCTGATGCATTTTGGAGAGGCACCTCCTCTAATAATTTTCTCAAAGGAACATATGAGTGTTAAGTGTAGGACTGAATGTGTCCTTATTCTACCTTATGTTAGATTGATAACTCATTCTGACATACAACTCTGGGTTGCTGTTCAGTTTTTGTTTAGATTATGAAATCTTTCTCCATTTTTGTCCTTTGTTCTTCTGTTTTTATACTGATCTCTTTAAAAGGGATGTTATTTAGAAAACCCTGTATCATATTAACATAGCTAGTTGTAGTCGATAATAGATGTTCATCTAATATAACTTCTATAACGCCTGGTTACCCAGATCACATGTAAATTCTGTCAAATACAGAAATACACCATGACATTAAATAATTGGAAATGCTGAAACAAAATACTTATTGTAACCACACTTCTGAATAAAAAGACACATTTCATATATATATTTATATATTTTATATATAATATATATTTTTATATATAGTCATATATATATATTCATATATATTTTATAGTCCTGAGACTATACCAGTTAAAGTTCTGAAACATGTTACTTAACATCTTTGTGTGTTGATGTGCTCATGTTGTCAGCAGAGGTAATTAATAGAACCTATTTTATCAGGTGGTTATTTGGACTGAAGAGTTAATATGTGCATAATTTTTAGAATAATGCTTGCCATCGAAGAGTTCAAAAGCTTTAACTATTGTTATTTTTTATTGTTACTTTTATTAGCCAGATCCATTGATATAATTGTGGTGAAGTTAACCAAAATGTCTATTAGAATATATGAGTGAGATCTTTATTTTACATTATGCTGCATTTGAAATTGCATATTGGACTTTAAAAACTTTCTGAAATAAAATATTTTTGAAATAAATTTTTAATAACTTTATTGAGATAGAATTCAGATGCCGTAACATTCAGCCACTTAAAATGTGCATTTTGAAGTTGTTTTCTATAGTGACATATGCGTGCAACCATCACCACAATTTTAGAACATTGTATGACCTCCAAAAGAAAACCCTGTATTCATTATCTGTCACCCAACACCCATTCTCTCACCTCTAAGTATCTGGAAATCATTTTTGTCTGTCTAGATTTGCTTATTTTGGACATTTTATGTAAATGGGTTTATATACTAAGTGATCTTTGTTGACTTGCTTTTTTCCCTCAGTATCATATTTTTCCAGTTTGACCATATTGTATCATGCATAAGTGTTTCATTCCTATTCCAATGCATGTTTCTACCACTTTTAATCCATTGTGTGGATATACGCCTTCTGTGTATTCATTCATCAGTTAATGGGCATTTTGGTTTTTCCTACGTTTCGGTTATTATGAATAATACTGCTGTGAACAGTCACATAAAATTTTTATGAGTGTGTATATTTACATTTTTATTCATCTTGGGTACGGATATAGAAGTGAGGTCCCCCTGTCATATGGTAACTGTCTGTTTCAACATTTGAGCAATTGTCAGACTGTTCCTCAGTGTCTGCAACATTTTACATTCCTACCCCTTTGCGGGAGACTTCTGATGTTTTCACATCTTTGGCAGCACCTGTTCCTATCTGAATTTTTTGTTGTAGTCCTACTCCCTTTATGGTTGGGAGAGTCTCTGTTGGTGAATGGAGGTTTCAGTCTGGATTCCCCACAAGAAAATGTGTGTGGGCTCTGTGCTAGAATAAAGACAGCCCGAAGGAAAGTACAAGCCCGGGACAGTTTATTAAAAGGAAAGAACTCTCTCAAAGGTGGGAGCAGGCAGGTTCTGGGAGGTGGAACTGGCCTTTGGTTGCTTTGGGATTGGGTATTATTGGGTCTCTCTGGGCTGGGAGGGGCTGCGGCATAGGGGGTGGTCCCTAATGGAGGCTGTTGCGAGCATTTGGGGCACTTCTCCCCCAGGTTGGGAGGGGGGTTTTTGACCCTACAAGATCTGTACTGGAACTGCCAGGGCAGCCTTTTTTTTATGAGGGTGGGAGCTCTGTAACCTCAATGCAAAGGCTTTGGGGGTTCCCCTGGGGCAGAAGGGGAAGAGGAGAGCACATGTTCTGCACCTGTGGCTCTTCCTCTGTTAGCCCCGAGGTCCTGGAAGCTTAAATCTGCTTGTTGTGCCCTGGGTTTTAATGTTTTGTTTATTTATCAACATCCTTGCCTCTGGCTCATTTCTCATTCCTCCCTCAAGGGCTCGAGACTCTGCCTTGGGGCCTTCCTTCCACTGCTCAAGTCTAGCTTCTACCTCACACCAGTGCATGTGAAGGGCTATCTCTTCATTGTTTTGATTTGCATTTCTCTGATGATTAATTATGTCACGCATCTTTTCATGTCCTTATTGGTAGTTTGCCTGTCTTTTTTTGAGAAATATGTATTCAAATACTTTGCCTATTCTTAAACTGGGTTGTCCTTTTAGAGTTGGAATTATTGTTTTTATATTCTAGGTACAGTTCCCTTTTAGATATATGCAATAAATTATGAATATTTGCCTGGAGAATGCTCCATTCTCCAGGTTGTCTTTCCACTTTCTTAGTAGATCCTTTGAATCATAAAAATTTTTAATTTGATGAAGCCCAAATTATTTTTCTTTTGTGCTTAAACTTTTGTTGCTATATCTAAGAACATGCTGATTTTAAAATTTTTTTAAATTTATTGATTTATTTGAGAGAAAGAGAGAGCACACACACACGCATGAGTTAGGGAAGGGACAGAGGGACTCTCCAGCAGACTCCCCCATTGAGTGTGGAGCGTTGGGAGGATTTCTCATGGGGCTTGATCTCAGGACCCTGAGATCATGATCTAAGCTGAAACCAAGAGTCAGATGCTTAACCAACTGAGTCACACAGGTGACCCATGCTGATTTTAATTTTACTAATGACTCTTATGATGTCACTTAATTAAATGAATGCATATTAACTAAAAATTAATTTATAGTTCCATATAGTATCTCTAATTAACATTAACTGTTCTCTGTGAAGTAATAATTGTGGCATATATATGATAGTGTTCACATGAATATATCCTTTTCCCCACTATTAATTTTGAAGAATTGCTCAAATTGGACAGGTAGTTTCTGTTCAGTGTAATTGTCTTTAAATCATATTTTCCATTGTGATCTCACATTTGCATACTTGCTATGAGACAGTATTCAATCTAGGATAGTAGTGAATTGTTGCTTATTTTGTTTTCCAGACGGATCATAGGTTGTTTTTTGAACATGTATTTTCCCACTTTTCACAGTATTTCATCTTCTTCCTATGTAAGTAAATATTAAAAGCATATAAAACCCTGCACTTCATATTCCTTTTAAGACTATACCTCCTGGGGCACCTGAGTGGCACAGATGGTTAAGCGCCCAGTTGTTGGTTGGATCTTAGGATCCTGGGATTGAGACCCATGTGGGGTCGGGCTCCGTGCTCTGCAGGGAACCTGCTTGGGGATTCTCTTTCTCCCTCTCTGTCTGCCCCTTCCCCGACAAGCTTTCACTCTCTCTCTAAAATAAATGTAGAAATCTTAAAAAAAAAAAAAAAAAAAAAAAAAAAAGAGGGGCACCTGGGTGGCTCAGTGGGTTAAAGCCTCTGCCTTCAGCTCAGGTCATGATCTCAGGGTCCTGGGATCGAGACCTGCATTGGGCTCTCTGCTCAGCAGGGAGCTGCTTCCCTCTCTCTCTCTGCCTGCCTCTCTGCCTACTTGTGATCTCTGTCAAATAAATAAATAAAATCTTTAAAAAAAAAAAAGAAGTTTAGTTTTAGTCTCCTGACTAAGAGCATATCAGTGATCATCTATTTTTTACTTATTATCAAAATGATCTTTCTCTTGATTTTCTAGGATTTCTTTCCTGAGTTTTGTCTGAGAAATACTATTTGGTTATATAACAATAAATAACATTGTGTGTGCCATTTATGGACATCATGGGACTTGACAAGAGCAGCTAAAAAAAAAAAAGTTGATAAGAACCAGTGTTGTTGAGAAATAGAAAACATACAGGCAAAACCCATGGCTTTGGAGGCTTTAAAAGGAAAGACAAGAAAATCTGAAAGATGACAGAGAGTCTGGACTCAGATTTGGGGGATAATGGAAGAAGTCATCGTGTTGGGGCAAGAGGAAGGTGTTGATTATAGACCGTTCCTTCCAGACAAGAGAATAGCAAACACGCGCAGGGGGAAGGTAGAAGAAGGAGAGGGATACTCTGATATTGAGGCCATTAGTGGAAAAGAAGAGTCTCATAAAAAATAAGACGTCTGTGCTAACTACATTTTTTCAGTGTCATGGTGTGACTCTATCTTACATACAAATGGGGAAAACACACCCAAGAGTAGACCCTATTAAAAAGTGTAATTTTTGAATTGGACAAAGAATATTATTATACTGGAAGGTTGATGAGTGCCTTGGACCAGCGTCACCAGACCAGGTAGATTCTGTGACATTCAGTGGGGACTGGAGTTGCAGCCAACATTCCATACTGGGTCCCTTGATTCCATCACACGCAAGCCAAGTGGCACAGGCGCTCAGGGTGCTCTCCGAGACTTGGTTTCCTCAGCTCTCAAAGCATGAAGAAGGTAACTTTTTTTTCAAGATTCTTTAGAGATTGAACGAGATGATAATGCCTCCATCACCAGCCTCCTAGGTGAGTGAATTGGTGAAACCCCAACACCATGTGCACGGTTGGCGATCACACTGTAGGTACAGCTTCGGTAGAAGGGGTTTCTCACATTGTAGTTAGTTGTGTTACGGTCATTCTAGAATGGCAACCCTAAAAATGGGACAGGGTATTGAAATTAGGAAAAATGTTCTTTGAGCACTTTAATGGTGTTCTTTACCTAAAAGATAACTCAGAAACCAGACTGCAATCTGCCCTTGATATTAATTATGAATCTTCATTGGCCCCATTTGTTTTTATATATATATGTTAATAGAGTGATCCGATTTCTACAGAATTCCTGACAAGGCGTAGCTATCCATTACATTTCTCCCTATCCGTATATCCTAAGTTTACTTAAAGTTGCTATGCTATGATCCAGTCAGATATTCTGTTGCCTTCTATTTCTGTATGGAAATCTGTCTTCACTCTTCCAACCAGGTATAATTTCTATTATAAGCAGAGGAGCCAGAAAGTATAATCACTGATGTTTGTGTATTTGTATCTGTTATATCTGACTCTTGAAGTATTTTCACCTGTTACTTCTCCCCCAGGGTCTTGTGAAGGCTTTTGGTGAAGGACTGTCTCATTTCAGTGGCTATTTATAATGTCAAGGTCATGGAAAACAAGGGAAGATTTAGGCATATCTCAGATTGTGGAACACTAAGGAGATAAGACAACTATATGCAACGTGATACCCTGGATTAGATAACGGAACAAACTAAGGTATATTAGTGGAAAGGCTGGTGAAATCTGACTAAAATCTGTAGGCAGTTGTGAGTATTTTACTGTGCTAATTTCTTGGTACAAATGAGAGTATTATGGCTATGTGAGATGTTGGTATAAGGAGAAGCCAAGTGAAGGTTATTCAAAAAATTAACATTTATCTCTTTAATAGCATGGCTGTGAGATAAAACTGTGCTGTTGCATAGTACTTAGGATCTAGAATCACTCAATATAATCTGATTGTTATAAACTTTTTTAAAAAGGCAATTCAGAGGTTTAACTCTAAAGTATGGGTGTTTGTTTCCCGTATTAGTCACTGGCATTGATTATTTGAGCATTCTTTCTTCTTGTTGAAATTCAATATCTTAGAGAGTCTCATACATCTAGTGAAAGAAATTGTTCTCCTATACATTATTAGGCATTTTCTTTTTATTTAGTACTCACTATTTGGGATGCTAGTTTCAAAAATATTTTATTGGAGGGGTGCCTGGATGGCTCAGTGGGTTAAGCCTCTGCCTTCGGCTCAGGTCATGATCTCAGGGTCCTGGGATCAAGCCCCGCATCGGGCTCTCTGCTCAGCAGGGAACCTGCTTCCTCCTCTCTCTCTCTCCACCTGCCTCTCTGTCTACTTGTGATTTCTGTCTGTCAAATAAGTAAATAAAACCTTTAAAAAATATTTTATTGGAGCAAAAAAAGTACATTTTATGGAATAGAAATTATATTCTACAAATTAGTGTCTTCTCACATCCCTTTTGATGACATTTCTAGATCACATATGAATTAATGATAAAGTATATCTTAAAAACTCCCAAGTTTGTATTTATAATCCCTTAACATTGGATTTGAGTATATTTAACAACACAGGTTTTGGTAAAAAAAAAACCCACTCAAGCAAACTCGAACCCTATAGTAGTTTTTGTGACTAATCATGGAACTGTTGCCATTCTGACTTGTTCTTTACCTTTTTAAAAAACCACGTCATGGAGGAATACTTTACATCCCACTGAATATTTCCATTGTGTATACACCATTCAATGATTGTACCTTCGCTGAGTTGTGCAGCTCTGACTGTCCTTCTGTTTTAGATTACCTTCTCAACCTCCCCCTGCCTATTTCAAGTTCCCAGTCTTAGTCCCAGATAATGACTAATCTGCTTTTTTGTTTCAAGAGATTGGTATTTTTAGGACATTTTTATATGAATGAATCAGAGAAGGCATGGGTTTTATGTCTGGTTTCAGAGACTTAGGAGAATGTCTTTGTGATTCCACCATGGTGTTGCATTATCAATTTTGTGTTCCTTTTCATTTCCGGATAATATTCCATTGTATGGAACACACTGGATGTGTTTCTCTCTCCACTTGTGGGTGGGCATCCGAGGTGTTTCCACTTTGGGGCTGGCTGTGATGAATAGGGCTGTGGTGAAAGTTGAGTGCACATCTTTGTGTGGATATGAATGGTTCTTTGCTTGAATAATTTCTTGTGACTCATTTTCCTTACCTTAATGCCTTAAAATTGATTACTTAATTTTTGTAATTATCCTATTTTTATTTTTCAGCACTTAGCTCCTTTCTTCTCAAAAAACATGGCCATTAACTTTAAAACACCGAACTGTCATTGCAAGTGAAGATGAAATTATTTCCATGAATTCTACTCATATATTAATAGTCTAAAATACTGTGTTTTTCAGTTAACTTTTAATGAGAACTTAGTAAACAAAACACTTAAGAGAAACAAGGCACATTTTCAGAAAGACGGCAATAAATTATCTCAGGTTAGAAGTTTTTAAATAGTTTAACTGAATGTAGGTACAAATATATATATTTGGAATGCTGTGGGTACTCTAGGGTAATTATATCTGTTTTAGCTTTAGAGATATGGAAGGAAAACTGCCATTTTTTAAATGTAAAAATTTTGGCAAAGCTTTATTAATTTTTATTAAGTTTATAATTTTATAAATTTTATTTTAATTTTATTAATAAAATCAATTTATTAATAAAATTAATAAAAATTTATTAATTTTAAAAAGCAGTTATGGATGTGCCTATTGAGTTATGAAGTAGCAAGTGGAAAATTTCATGTGGCTATTTCCCTACTTTTTTTTTTTAAGGTTTTATTTATTGAGAGGGAGAGACACCACATGCACAACATAAGCAGGGGGGAGGAATGGAGGGGGAGAGAGAGAATCTTAAGCAGGCTTCTGCTGAGCAGGGAGCCTGATAACTTGGGTCTTGATTTGAGCACCAGAGATCATGACCTGAGCTGAAACCTAGTTGGACGTTTAACTTACTGAGCCACCCAGATGCCCCTATTTCTCTACAGTTTTATAAGGCAAATACCTTCTTTCATATGTTTCCTATATTTACAAAGTAGTGATAATTTACAAAACCTCAGTCATAGATAGTGATATTAATTGCCCCCCAAAATATAGTTTACATGTATCAAAACTACAGAAAGGGTGATTGTACTAAGTACTAAGTACTAGTACTAAGTATTAATAAGTACTTAGCAGCCAACATTACTTTTTTCTTATTAGTTGAGTTCTTCATATATTCTATCTTTATTACCATATCTGTTCATTTATTTATTTAGGTTTTATAATGAGAAATAATCATGTCTTACGTAGTCTTCTCATCCAGGAAGGCATCATTTCCAAAAAGAAGTTGCTGTTCAGTGATCCTGCTCTGTAAAGTTGTTATGCTATTTGCAATTTTTCTCTATTTTAGAATTTTTTTCATAAAAGGAAGAAAGGGAACCAATTTTGAATAAACATCTTCCATGTCCAAGAATCATCAAAACATTATTGTAAGGCAGATTTACAAATGAGAAAACCATAGTTCAGATAATTTAAATTAAAAACTCAAGAACACAGACCCATAATAGGAGCAGAACAGTATCTGAGGAAATGTATAGCTAAGTTCAGAGGCCACGTAATGTTATGTTCACCTAATGATTTGTAGTGAATATTTTGTTTAACATTGTGGCATTTTAAAACCAAAATTTGTATATTTTGTGACAGGAGAAGAAAATAAAGTTCTACATAAAGTCAAAATATAGCACTCATTGGTGTGGGAGATATTCACTTATAATTCAGAAAAATAATCTCAAAAGAGATTTAAACTGTAGTTATCTGCATGGTCTTGATTTTAAAAAGTCAAACAAGTCTGTATTATTCATAAGCCTCAACAACATAAAATTTTGTTTATTTCTTCCACATTGATTATATGCCTATTTTATGTTAGAGTCTGCTAAGCCAATATATAGGAAGATACATTTCTGCTGTTGATAGGTTTTAAGGAAAAAAAGAAATACCTTCTTTTCTGACATATGGATTGGTTTCAATTCAAGTAAAACGAAGACAAGCAGGGATTTCTTGAAAGTCCGGTGAATTTTAAAGCCATTTGATGTTCTTCTTTCCATAGTTTTTGTCTCTATCTTGTAAGGGAGGAACAGTGAGAGAGAATCATCTCCGTCTTATTGTTTGTTGTGACGTGCAGCAAACCAATAAAACCTCCCATTTTCTCCTCTGCAAAAGTGAGGGCCATCGTTGGTACTTGGTGGGGTTTTAAAGAGAATTAGCTCTCGTGGAATAATTTCCGATACCCAGTCTTCACTCTGTTTAGCGGCCAGCTTTCCTTTTGTCTCCATCTTCTCCTCTGGCTTTTGACTTTCTTTTTGCCAAGAAAGAAAGGACTTCTGGTGTGTGTGTGTGTGTGTGTGTGTGTGTGTTTGTGTGTGTGTGTGTTTTCTTTCCTGGAAAGAGCATTTTTCAAACTATTCCTATTCTTTAATTTCTAAAGGAATCATTCCATCCCCCAAATGTATCTAAGTAAAACGGCTACAAGCTATTAAAGTCGCATTAATCTTCTCATTACACTAGACAACATGTTTAATCTTACGTAATTGTGAGAGTGTGTTGGGTGCTGAAGGAAGGCATGTGTGTTCAGGGAACGCGGAGGAAGGTGAGAGACGGAGCACACGCGATAAGCACCTTCTTTGTCCTCCTCCTCATCCTCACCCCAGCCATTAGCTACAAGGGATGTGGCAGTCCATGGTCTTTCCTTACAGAGTCACTCATTCGATCCGATGAAACTTCTGCAATTAAGCAAGTGCAATTATTACTGTCTTAGTTCGCAGATAAATAAGTCATTGAACAGTTTAAAATCACTTATCCTGGAAGTGTAGGGAAGAAGCAATTTAATACATCTAATGACCTTTTGCTTCAAATGCAATGCTTGATTTAAGCAAAGCAGTCTTTGGAGCCACAGTGGAGTAGCTGAGCCCAGATGAACCGAAGAAATATTCCATATGAACACAGAGTAGGACATGATGGTTTTTAGTGAGGCGATGCAGCTGAGGTCAGGTAAGGTGCCTGCCTGTGCAGGACCCAGTTACTCAGAGGGGACAGATGCCTTGGAAATAACTCCAAATACCAGCAGACGGTTCCCTTGAGTATCAGCTGCGTACCATCCGCTCATGCCTGTGAGGAAACTACCCCAGCCAGGGCAGGGGATTAGAAGTAACACTGCCGGTCAGAGACACGGTGCCGTTAAGATACCAGCTCTCCTCAGATCTGTAGGATCAACGCGATCAAAATTCTAGCCACCAAGTTAATGTCTTAGAATAACTAAGACAACTTTGAAAAAGAACAGTTGAAAGACTAACATTACCTGATTTTTAAGACTTATTATAAGTTAAGTGAAAAGTCACAAGCTAATAAGAAAGTGTGAAACTAGCAGAAGGCTACACGGATTGATAAATGGGACTGATTAAGGAGTCCAGAAATAGATCTCCACCTGAATAGACACTGATTTTTTATAAAGATACAAAGGCAAATCAGAGGAAGGATAATGTTTTCAGCAAAGAATGTAGGAACAATTGGATACCCACATGCAAAACAGGCAATTTTCATGAGTACTTCACACCGTTTTAAAAAAATCCAAAATGAATCATAAACTGAAAAAACCTTAGCATACAGAACCGTAAAAATAGCACGTATAAAAAATATCTTTGTGAACTTACATCAGGAAAATATTTTTAAATATGACACCCAGGGACCCAGGGTGCTTTGGTGGCTCAGTCGGTTAAGCGTCGGCCTTCTGCTCAGGTAATGATTCCAGAGTCCTAAGATCGAGTCCCACACTCTGCTTCCTGCTCCGTGGGGAGTCTGCTTCTCCCTCTACGCCTCCCCGCTGCTCATGATTTCTTGCTCTCTCAAATTAAAAAAATTTTAAAAAAAGATATGACACCCAAGAAACTATCCATAAAAAGAACACATTGGTAATTTGAACTCATGAGAATTAAAGTATATATTTAGAGTATATAAACAACTCTCAAAACTCAATGATAAGAAAGAAAAAGAAATTTTTAAAAGGCCAGAGATTTGATCTTCCACCACAGAACACAAATGGATGATAAATAAACACAGGAAAAGACTCTCACTGTCTCTACCCATTACCCTGTGTTGCCGCTGCGTGCCGTTCGAGTAGCTGGGATTGAGAAGACTGTGGAAGGCCCTGGAAGGTCTGGAGCAGGCATCTGTAGCTGACAGGACTGTAAAACGGTACAAAGTTTGCAGAAATTTCTCAACGTACACGTTTTTACCTTGTGGTGCCACCAGTCCATTCTTGGTTATTTACCTGAGAAAACAAACGCGATAATATTTCCACGCAAAGATGTCCACACCTGAATGATCACAGCGACCTTAGTAGTAGTGACCCCCAAACTGGCATCAGTCCGAGTGTCCGTCAACACATGGATGGATAAGGAAGGTGGGATATATGTGTATAAAGTATGATCTGACTCAGCAGTGGGGTGAGTTCTTGATTCTTGGAACAGCACGAGTCAATGTCAAAATCATTACTCTGAACGGAAGAGCTCAACAGGAATGTGTTCCGTGTGGTTGTGTCTGCATGAAAGTCTGGGAAATACGACATAGTCCCTAGGAATAGAAAGATCAGATCCATCTAGAGATGGATAAGAGGAGGGATTTCCCACTGTCATGAGGAAACTTCTGAGGTGAAGGATACATTTCTTATAGTTGGGGTCTCATTTGAAGAGTGTACGTAGTATATCAAAGCATATTTCAAGGTGTTCTTTCAATATGTGCAGGTTATTCAGTTGTACTCAACCGTATATTTAATATTAATGATACTTAAGCACATAAATATTTTAAAATCTTTCTATCTCAAGCCTGATTTGATTTAAGGTCCCCAAATTTTATACCACTAAAACCAGCATTACCGATGTATTTAAAAGGCTTACGCTGATATATTAAAGTGTTTTTTCATAGCTAGTAAAGGCCATTTTGTAGTACTGCATATTCATCTTTGAGATATTAAATGTGTGATGATTGCATATTCATAGCCCCAAATCAGGATGCATAGGGTCACAACTCTCAAGTTAATTCATGCGTCCTGTATGAAGTTCTAGAAAACGGGGGCAAATTAAAGAGGAGGAGTCGAATAGAAAAACAGAAGAGCTCTTGAGGGCATCCACTGGAATGGTTACACTACTGTAATGCATTTTTTCATATGCTGTGATCCTACGAAAACCTAGTATAAGAAAGACTCTTGTGGGCGAGTGAGAAAAACCGTTTATCTGAGCCCCATGATCTGCATAATTTTGTATGCATTGGCAGTCTGGAACAGATTAAAGCAGGATGTCAAAAATGAAATCAGATTTGCTCTCAAGCTGAGCCCACCATCAATACCAAATGTTCTGGTCTCACATTCAGTAGTGCTAGAGCTCAGCCTAGGAGAACTCTTTTAAGAACATTGAAACAACGTGTTTCAAGTGAGGGTGTAGGAAATGTTTAATCTTTTTTATACATGAACAGAGTCTTAATAATTGCATTTGGTCCAGTGATTTCCCCATTAAAAAATTGATAAATACCTCAAATTCCTCTTATTAGGGAGATCATATGAGGAATTTGTGAGACCAAATGGGGGGGCGTGGGGCTAGGGAGGGAAAAATGAAACAAGATGGGATTGGGAGGGAGACAAACCATAAGAGACTCTTAATCTCACAAAACAAACTGAGGGTTGCTGGGGGGAGGGGGGTTGGGAGAGGGGGGTTGGGTGATGGACATTGGGGAGGGTGTGTGCTACGGTGAGTGCTGTGAAATATGGAAGACTGACGATTCACAGACCTGTCCCCCTAAGGCAAATAATACATTTTATGCTCATTTAAAAATTGATAAATACATACGGGTCACAGCAAAGTGTGGTTTCTGTGTCATTCATCTTCCACTACCATCCTGAAATGTGTCTGATCCCTCTCCAATTTTTTTTCTAAAGTACGAGTCAGTCAGTGTAGTATTTTCCCCAAGAACACCAAGAAACTATTTTTTTAAGAGATGCAGTTTATGATTCCCCAAAGCACAATAATATTATGTACTTAGAGAGTTATTCTTCTTAACGGAGAGTCTTGTATTTAAACCATTCAGATGCTCTGCCTACATGAAAATCAGGGAAAATGAGCTATGCAGAAGAGAAATATATTTGCTGAAATATTTACTTATGACACTGTTCAAAAAGTAAATCAATCAGGTTATTTTTATCATAGGCACTATACATGCAGGGTTTTTTTGAGGGGATCCCAATATTTTATTGGGCAAGCATGAGAGTTAGGGAAAGAGGATCTTTTATGACCATGCAATACAGGAATCTTTGTGTCTTTTGTTTGTTGCTGCACCCTCACGCTTACTACTGTGACCGGTACATGTTAGGTCATCAGGAGACTTTGCTAAAGGAGGGTTTTATTGTTGTTGTTTTTTTTGCTATGCCCTTCGTTGTTTAATTTTAATAACTGTTCTCCTAGACAGTATATTTCCAGAGCAAAGGCCACATCATGATTTGATGTTTACATTCATAGGTTGCCTATATTACATATTGATTACCAGCAAGTAGTTATTTATAAAGACGTGCTTTCAATTACAAAATCAAATCATTCACACTGGGGCATAAAGAACAATAAAACAGAAAATGTCAGGAGAGGCCCTGTACCCGCTAATGTATAAAAGGTTCAGAATCAGATATACTCAATGGCCACCGAGAATCAATATGCTTGACAGAACTTGAAACAGCAAATTATTGTTTTTCTAGCATTTGGCACACTTGACATTTAAAATTACTTCATTCCGAATCTCCTAAAAATAAGAACATATATAATCAGCCTTTTCTTATTATGGCTAAGTTAACATGAATTGAACAGTATTTGTAGAATTACATACAGCCTCTGCTTGCATTTGCCAAGGTGCTCCGACGATGTTTTCTATAAAATTGCCTAATTGACGAAGCAAGCAAATTCTGGGAGTTGTAGTGGATATTTGATATGCAGCTCAGGCCCTCTTTAAGATTAAAAGGCATCTTCTCAGTTTCCAGAAATACCCGCTGCAGAGAGCATGGGTTTCTGTCTGTCCAGCGCGTTCATCGCTTCCTTTCTTTCCTCCCCCTTCCAGCTTTGGATGACGCGGATTTTTCTCTTTTTTTTAATAGTTCAGGCTACTCATTTTATAGAATGTGCCACCTGTGGATTTTACTTCATGAACAGGTTCGGGGAGGACATTCCAGATAAGGACGCTGCATATTTGGTAGTGTGTACTGGCTTTTCCCCCACCGCCGGGGTCCTAGGGTGTCACAGCATTCCGTGACTGCCGATGCTACGTTGAGGTGGCAGGGTGGTGACCTTCAGATCTTCCCAGTTTCCAACGTGTCACGGATTGAATGTCGGTGTTTCCCTAGGGTCGCAGGACAAAGTCCTAACCCCCCCAGCACCCGCGTGGCTGTGTTCGGTGGGAGGCACCTAAGGAAGTAAAGATAAATGAAGGCCGTGGCGGTGCCATTATATGATAGCTTTAGTGTCCTTAGAAGCAGTAAGAGACAACGCTGTCTCTCGGTCTGTCTCCCATCCTCTACACCCCCTCCTTCTTTCTCTCCTTCGCTGTTACTATGCAGTCATTGATTAATTTTTAAATTCAATTTATTATAACCTCTTACCCAAATTATTATTATTGTTGCTAAAAAGTGACTCGTGTCAGTGTAGAGAACCTTCGAGAGTCAGAACCTGTGTCCTTGGCTCTTGGCCATAGCAAGGTTGTAAACCTTGTATATTGACCCAGACACCTGTGTTTTCTCAAGGAAACCATACTTTATTTTATTGTGAACATTTATTTGAAATACATGGCTTCCTTGAGCATTGTTTTGGGCCTTTTTAGTGAGTGATATCTGGAATTAGAATTCTGTTTAAGGTAAAATACTTCATGAATCCCCTGATTTTATGTACTAGAGGAGTTTATCCAGATCTGAAAAATATACCGATGAAGGTCTTAGGGCTTAGAATTTACTTCACAGAATGGTCTTAATTTAATTATTTAATATAGGCCATTAAGATTTTTAATTTCTTCTTGTGCATGGCTTTGAAAGTTAAGGGTTTTTTTTTCGTGGAAAAAATTTATATCCAAATTTTCAACTGTTAGTAATAATGAATTTAAATTTAAATCTTAGTTCTAATAGTCTATTATCTTTCTACTGTTCATATGATTTAATAATTTGTATATAATATTTTTATATATAATATTATATACTAATGTATATAGCACTTCTGTATTCTGTGGAATGATATGTCATCATTTTCTGGTTTGTTTTATTATTTTTTGGCAATCTTTATTCTTTATAGGTCTTTCTAGAAATTTGTGTCATTTTGTCAAAAAATGGTATCTTTGTAATTGTTTATACTCTTTATTATATATATCATTTTATCTCCTTAATATGTGTTCATATTTTTAATATTTTGTTTCTCATTTTCTATGGACTTAATTTGCTATTCTTTTCCCAAGATTTTCAAATTAATACTTAGGAAGGGAAGGCCGAAAAATCAGTGATCATGCATTAAAGGTTTTACAGGGGCGCCTGGGTGGCTCAGTCGTTAAGTGTCTGCCTTCAGCTCAGGTCATGATCCCGGGGTCCTGGGATCGAGCCCCACATCGGGCTCCCTGCTCAGTGGGAGTCTGCTTCTCCCTCTCCCACTCCTCTGCTGTGTTCCCTCTCTCGCTGTATCCCTCTCTGTCAAATAAATAAAATCTTTAAAAAAAAAAAAAGGCTTTACATTTCCATCTAAGCAAGGTATTTCTTTAAGCTTCCATCAAAGCAAGGTATTCAAACCACGCATGGTTTGACATATTCTCATTAAAAATTGTGTCATTATTTATATAAAGGCTTCACATTTCTATTGTGATTTCCAATTGGTCCCTGTGTTATTTACAGATACATTACTTGATTTTGGAACTTTAGGGATTCCTTAGTTATCTTTTTATTACTGGATTCTCAAGTACACTGTGGTCAAAAAATAGACTGTAGATCTTTTCCAAACTTTTGGGGTTCATTGAGAGTTTCTTGATGGCTAAGCGTATAGAACATTCTGGTACATGTTTCTTGTGCTTAAAAATGTGTGTGCTCCTTGGGACTAACTGTATGCCTGAGTCAGCTAAGTCAGGTCTTCTCTCTGATCTCTGCTTTCTCTTTCTGGTACTGATTGAATGACAGGAAATCATTAAACCGCAGCGCTGAATTTGTTTATTTCTCCTTTAAATCTTTCCATTTTGGCTTTAAATATTTTCATTTTATGTTATCAGCACATACTAAGTTGAAACTATATTTCGTCTTATTGAGTTGTTTCCTTGATCAGCATAAAATATTTTGGTACATCCAGTAAAACCTCTTGCCTGACATCCCTTTTAGGTTTGAATGGTACCTTTTCCCATCATTTTACTTCATGAATCCTTGGATTCAAGAACTTCGTGTCCTTGGATTTCATGTGTTTCAGTAGCTACCATTCTGCTAAAATCAAATTTGCCCAACTTTGCATTTAGCTTGCATATTGGGTTTATTTGCATCAAATGCACTTTTTTAAAAAAAATATTTTATTTCTTTCTTTGAGAGAGAGGATGAGAGAGAGAGAGAACATGAGAAGGGGAAGGGGCAGAGGGAGAAGCAGACTCCCTGCCGAGCAGGGAGCCTCATGTGGGACTCGATCCTGGGACTCCAGGATCACGAGCTGAGCCTAAGACTGTCACTTGAACCCACTGAGCCACCCAGCGCTCCTCGAATGCACTTTTTCAGGACGTCTCTGTTTAGCCCTTCTCCCTCCCCCTCTGTGTTCTGTCTGACGCCTGTTTTTGTTTCTGTTTCTCTTTCCTGTTCAACAAATACATCTTTAGCTTCCATACTGTACTAGCTTGATAGTAGCCTGTTTAATTTGCTTAATGATAATGCTAGAGTCAGCACATAGTTTATTTGTCTAAATTGCTCCTCCTTTTACTTTCCAGAAAATGTCACGATGTTAGAAGCTCTCAGCTGCCTTTACCCATCATAACCTGTTCATGTGCTCCGTCCCCGGAGAAGTGCACCACCTCCTGCACGTGGGTCCTCATCCCCTTTCCAAGTTCACTGCGTGCAGACTTGGTCCTTTCACATCTAGTCCACCTGCTAGAGCAGAGATGACCTCATCAAATAGATGCACAGTTATTTAGGGCAACATTACGTGTGTTGATTTTTACTGTAACGACATGTCATTACCATATTTTGTCAAAACCATATTTTGAATATGTTGTAATTATTCATGATGTTTTTTGTTATTCATGATGATTTTGTTATGTTTGACTTTTTGATAGAAATATAAGCTGAACCAAGGCAAAGCCATCTCTGCCTTCTTACTGCTGATTTCCAGCACTTAGGGACTTACACTGCAAACAGAAGCAGCTTAATGCTTGCTTGTGACTGGGTAAGTGAGGGACTTGTATGTAGATCTATCGTTTTGTTTTTTTTTTTTTAAGATTTTATTTATTTATTTGACACAGACAGAGCAGAAGCAGACAGAGAGGCAGGCAGAGAGAGAGGAAGGGAAGCAGGCTCCCCGCTGAGCAGAGAGCCCGATGTGGGACTCGATCCCAGGACCCTGAGATCATGACCTGAGCCGAAGGCAGAGGCTTTAACCCGCTGAGCCACCCAGGCGCCCCTATATGTAGATCTATCTTGAAGATCCTTTCAATATGGCTTTTTAATATTTTCTTTTTGTTTCCTTGTTAATTCTTGGCTTTCAGGGCAAAACCTACATGAAAACTTTGTATTGTTCTCTATGATCTGCATTACATTAATGTCTGCTGCGTTCTGCGTAGGATACCTTTCCTTCCGGCCACAGGATACCTGGGTCCCTCAGCTTACCCCCACTGCACATTACTCATGCCTACGTGCACCTTATTTATTATACTTTACCTTGACAAAAGCTTTCTGACTTCAAACGATTGTTTAGTGGAAGTGCTGTCACAGCGGGACCAGTTACTGCTTTGTAAACATTCACAGGTGAAGCAGCTGCTTCCCTCACTTCTTTAATCTGAAATTTGTTCCAGTGGAAGGTTTTGTTACCGCTCAACTTGCAGATACTTTGGACAAAGTTAAATTCAGATGATTTTAAGAATATACTCCTTTTCATTCTTGGATGGCCATTTATAATGATATCACTGGACTCAGAAATTGAAGAATACTATGTCTTAAAAACTGGGTTTTCATAAGTGACTCGTAGTCTCACAAAACAAACTGAGGCTTGCTGGGGGGAGGGGGGTTGGGAGAGAGGGGCGGGGTTATGGACATTGGGGAGGGTATGGGCTGGGGTGAGTACTGTGAAGTGTGTAAACCTGGCGATTCACAGACCTGTACCCCTGGGGCTAATAATACATTATATGTGTATAAAAATTAAAAATAAAAAATAAATTTTAAAAAAAACCTGGGTTTTCAACCTAGGTATTTATAATTAATTCAGAAATAATTTCAATTTAAAATTGCTTGAAAAATCATTTCAGTTTAGAATTGCCATGTACCAACATGGAAGTCATATTGTAATAACATTACTCCCTTTCCCAGCACTGAAGTTTGACGAGTCTAAGTTGTAGGAATCCTGTGGTAATTTCTGTCCTTCGTATAAGTAAAACCAGAGCCTCCTGTTCCTATATGGAACTGAATTTTAATATAACCATTTTGAATCTTTCCAAGTTTCTGGAAGGACGATAGCTTTGAGTTTCTTGACTTCTGCAGAATGAAAATCATAACACAAACCCACCCTAGACAGTACTTCATAATCCTTACCTGGGAAGAAAGATTATTGTAACTTCTGCCTAACATCTGACTTTTTGGCCAATTCTCTAGAGGCACTGCTGCCTTTTAAAAAAATGAAACCATATTTTGAATTCTTTAAAGGTTTTGAGAAAACTTGAATTATTTTGGAGATTATGTCATACATAAATATTTTAACAAGTTGCCTATTAAAATACATGCTAATTGAATTTTTCATAGTATGTATTATTGTAGAAGTCCATAAGGTTAAATCTAGGTGGGCAAGTAAGTTACACGTAACAGTACAATCTAAAGCACAGCCACTATATTGTTTAATTAATACATTAATTAACTTAATTAATTTCCATTAAAGTATTTGAATTGTCTTTATGCATGTATGCAGCTCTACATGAAGGTTTAAATAGGACATCATAGTACTATTCGGTTTCTTACCGTGCTCCTGGGGGGCCTCTCCCTTCCCGGGCATCCCGTCTGTGCTGCCTCGGTCCACGAGGCTCCAGGTAGTCCAGTTCTGTACGCGTCTTCCAAGAACAAAGTACATTCTGGCAAAATTCCTACAGCCCAGGCTTACAAGCCCCAGAGTATCACTTCCATTGCATTCTGTTGGTAAAACCCAGTTGCACGGCTGGCCAGATGCAGCCGTGGGAGAGCGTGGTCTGAGTCTCCATCTGAGGTTGGGCGTGCTGGTCAAAGGACGGAGAAACTGCTGTGGTCATCATCTTTGCAAACTACCACAGGACTAAAAGCAATGAATAGTTCGAGAGTGAAAAAAATACGCATATTTACTGAGTTAGATTTGTGAGTAAAGAAAATTTGAGAATAGAATGGAATTTACAATGTATGATTTGTAGACGTAAAGTGTAAACTCATTTTCCCAGACTGAGATAAAGACGTATGACTTGTTCAGTTGTAAAGGACAGCCAAGGAAGTGTCTGGCTGGTGGTTGTGCTGCCCCCCCCAGAAGGTCGCAGGTTGTCCTTAGTTCCCCAGGAGGACACTGCAACTGACAGAACACGTCTTGAACCAAGGCATACCACCTCCCAGGCTGGCGTGCAAGAGCTCATCGGTGCAGGCCTGTCAAAGCCTGACCCTTTCCTCTCAGGCAAGACAGTTCTGAAGGAGCGTCATAATATCGGTTCTCCCCATAGGTCCGGGAAGCCTGCCCAGACTTCACATACCGGCTCATCTTCTCCCTTCGCCCGGTCCTGCTTCCAAAGGTGTTCATCTGAAAAGCAACTCTAATCTTAACCTTTCTGCCATATGCTGATCTACGCTTCACTGTTGACTTCCTGGGAACTGTAGCCTGCTACAGTGGTACTAAATGTGATACAGAAAACAGTTACTTGGACGGAATTTGGAGCCAGCTCAACCAATGAGAGAGGACCCCGTATCCGGTGGTAGATGGGGTACAGAGAACACTTGTTCCATAAGAAGCCAATCTTGCTTGATGAGTTTCTACAGAAGTTAAGTTCCCAGGAGGAGTAGTCTGTAGGGTAATGGTTTTCCCAGTGGTGTTCAGAATGGTCCACTGGAGAAAAGAGCTTTCCACATATCTGGAGGATTGTTGGACTTAGTATCTGAGCTGACACGGATATAAGGAGAGAGAAAGGGCATATGAATTCTAGGCAGTGGATGGAAGATGGCTCAGATCCCAGGGCTGCTGACGCTCCATTGCTCATTAACCCAATCTGTTCTAAACTGGCATTGGCGTACATGGGACAGAGCGCAAACGCACATTGGACTCTTGGGTTGTGTGGAGGATCAAGTGAAAATGTCTTCAATCCTAGCTGAGATAGCAAATCAGAAACACCACTGTCCAAATCTCACGGTAGAAATTTGTGTGCCCTGAAAGACCTACAGGATTTGGGGTCGTGATTTCCATCCTATCTCTGCTTGCAATGACTTAATCATTTCCAAAGGATATGAGCAGAGTACCGGAAACTCCATCACCAGATGTGTTGTTTTCCAGACCAGACCAACATATGCTCCTGGTCAAGGCATATGGCCAGCAATTTGGAACATTTTCTAACTGTCCAGGTTAGAAAAAATCATGAGAAGCTGTTCACATTTATGTTGAGTGGGTGATAAATACATTTACCATGTTTCTGGGGGTCAGCCTCCTGTAAGTACTGCCTTGGCTGAAGAAAGTGCCCATGTGCACGTTCATTGTGTCCCTGAGTGGCCTCCGTCCAGAGACTGACTGAGGTGGGTTCTACAGACTAAGCCCCTTTGTCCCATCCTGAGACACATCTGAGGGTCATCCCTGCTTCAGGGTTGAGGGAAGCCTGCCCTAAGACGGCCTCTCACTCCAGGTCCTGTCTCGCATCAATCTGTTTCTTCTCCTCTCCTTCCATGTCATAAGACACCTCTACCCGCCCTTCCCAGGAATCTCTACTTCACGATACGCTCCTGCTCCTTGGGGAGACTGCCACCGAAGTCTAGTCGAAATGTTGAAGGAGCGTGGGCCTCCCACCAGGTAGAATCATTTGTTCGGCCCTAGTTGTTACTCTAAGCCCAGATATTAACCAGAACATTCATTTCTCTTTGTCTATAGTGAGCTGCACGGTCCATGACTATGTCAGTACTACCTGGCATTAAGTTTGTTGAGTCACAGAAAATAAAATAGAATAAGCTGTACGAAGATCGCGACAGTGTATTTGGCACAGTGGAAAAAAGAGAAGTGAGTTCTTTAAGGGGATTCTCCAGTCACAGCCTAAGCTAATAACCTAGCAAAACCACAGATAGGAAAATCTGTGTCTCAGAAGATACCGTATGTCGCTACCCTAGGATACATACCAAAAATATTATTACATATTTTATGAACTTAATGTACCAATATTGAGTTTTAGATTTTAAGACTACATAACACATCATGACATGCACTGTGATATAGGTAATCTATTATAATTGAGTATGTAAGTTGCTTTAAATATTTCAGTTGTATCCATTTAACTATAGTGAAAATCTTTGTTCATAAAAATTTCTCTAAAGATAGAGTTGAGGAATAAAACTACTAAATAAAAGCATGAATTTTTATAAGACTATTGAAATAGAACGTCAAGTGAGCCATGTGCAACCATTCCCTTTGTGCTGTGCCTTATCAGTGTTATGGGTATGAACGCACACACACTCCTGCAGCCTTTATTAATTGCTATTATTTTAATTTCCCTACACATTCATGTAAACTGGTTGTCATATGACTTTGCACACTTTAGGTGATAAGTATCATCCGTATTTTTAAATAAGAAAAGTGCAAGGGTGATCATATTAGTCTTCAAATAAGTAAAGTCTATCTTAAACCATATTTCTTTGTGTAGTATTCAAAGTGGTAAAGTGACTTCACACGCTTTCTTTCCCGTTTTTTCTTTAGGTGTTAACATCTCTACATGTTTTCCCCTTTTATGACTTAGGTTTGTCCTTCAAGTAAATGTATCCCAAAGGCTTAAATGAGACTGGAATGCCCCAGCTTTAATTTCTCTTTGCTATTAATGTTTGGTTACGGATAAGTAAGGCACTTCTCAAAATGCCTGTTTGGTTCTTCACCTAAAAAATAGGTACCTATTTAATTAGCGGTTTTCCCACAAAGCCAATGTTGAAACTAGGAATTTTTTTTATTACTGTTATTTGTAAAGGAGATTGAAATGTGGAATAGAATATGGTATGCTCTTTAAGTTTTCAGATTCCAGGAAATTTCTACTCTTTCTGGTTCAGACCATGATTCCTACATTGAATTGCAAATGCACTGTGTCCTTGAACTGATGCTGGTTGTATGATAAGTAAAATTGTCTAAAGAAACCCACATACTTTACCTCTCCCCAGAAAACACTTCCAATCACCTAATCCTTGTATTTTCAAAGCATAATTGTCATAAATCCAAACAGCCCACCAGACAGCTATAGGAGGCAGACTTGACCCTTTTATTTCTTGTGGTACACCTCCAAAAGCACACCCGCCCCCCACCCCACACACACGTGTTTACTTGTTATTCCTCTTCGCCCTATTAGAAAATAAAAGTCGAGCTCCTGCAACCAAGGAAACTGATGTAGTTTGGCTTGATGGGTTCTGTCCAAGCCTCCGTGCTTCTGTGGATGATCCGTGTCGTGTGAATGGGAGGCCGGGCGGCTGGATCTCGGTGTGAGCCTCCGTCATGAAATTAGGGTTGGGGAAATACATGTGGGTGCTACCTGCAAACAGACGGTTACTGAAGTCCTAAAAGTGAGAAAGGACATTCGGAGTGTACCACTGGAGAGGAGCACAGAGGGGGTGGAGGCGGTGCGGGTGAGGGTGAAGGAACGAAGAGTGCCTAACTGGGACTGTCAACGAACAAGGAAAGAGAAGCACAGTGTCGCCAGAGATGCCAAAGAGGAACTTGGGCAAGGAGGTGCGTATCGACAAGAAAGTCAATAAAGATGCAGGCTGGAAAGTATCCGTTGGCCCTGGCAGTTGGGAGGTGTTATACCTGGAGTTTATTAGCGTCCGTGGGAGCTGTAGGGGGTCCCGTGAAAGCTGGCTGTGGAGCGGGGTCCGCGCCTGGGAGGACACAGCCAGGCAGGGGAGAGGGTGGGACTGGGGGCAAGGCTGGGATCCACTGGACCATCGAGCTAGCGTTAGAGCTGTCTCGGTAGGCAGTGTAGACAGAGAGGATCCTTAAAGTTGAGTGAATCCCGGAATATTTGAATGTGCTCTCAGCGAGCCGTCTCTCATCTCATATGCCACCCGCCCCCCATCCTACCCCGCACCCTGCTGTCCCCTCTTCCCACAAATACACCTGTGGCTCCAGTTACGGGGAGCGACTGGAATTCGCGTGATGCTACTCCTTCATGTCCGCAAGCGTCTGTTCCTTCTTTACCGTCTGTGTGCAGCTCCCCTTCCCCCTCTTTGCCCAGAGCTGGGGTTTGAACAGTTTTCCCTGTGGGGCACCATTTTAATGACTGCGACCATGGTTCATCTTTCACTGCAGTGTTTCTTAGCAGCACCCAGTGTATAACCTTGATGGGACTGACCCTACCTGTGTGTTGTGATGGTTGTTATTTCTATATCTTCAGCAGGAGGAAGCTTTGATTCCCAGTCAGGATCGTGTCCTTTTCTTTGGCATCACAACTCATCCTTTAATTCCTGTAATGATTTCAGGTGTATAATAGTCATGAATCATGCATCACGAATGACTGAAAGTGTGATTGAAGTAGATGTATGGTTTTCTCTTTTTATCATAGAACTCTCCTAGGGAGGGGACATGGTTCTACACCTTCATGGACCTAGCGCTGAGACAGATGCTTTGTCCATGGTGATGCGCCATCTTTTTTTTTTCTCCCCCAGTAAACAAATCAGTGCTAACGTGGATTGGTCACGCTTTTCCACATGCTCTTGGCTTTGGCGTCGGTGCTGGGGCTCTCATGCTATGCCTGGTTTCCCAAGACTTCACATGAGATGAAGTCCTTTTGCTGTTGTTAATAGCTTAATTTCCACCCACATTCAGATGACCCTCCTGTGTATTATCATCTGTTCTAGTCTTCCTGAGCGCCACAGCATTGGTCTGACTCAAACTGTTATATCCAAAAACACACTCACTGTCTTCCCTGCTAGATCTGGTTGTCCCCAAGTATTTTTTCCCCAGTAAATAATAATAATACCGTCCTTGAGTTAGTGTCTGGACACGATACCTTCTTTTTCTAATCCTCCATAGCTCATATATTATAAGAACCTCTTGGGAATTTCTGAATACTCAGTACCATTCCCTTTCCTCTTTTCTACCTCAGTGAAGTTTCACCAGTTTATTATTTCTAATTTGGAGCGCTGCAGTGCTTGCTGAGTGGTCGGCCCCAATCCTCTCTGCCCTCCGCTCCCACTTCCACGTATTGTACAAGTCAAGCAGGCACGTATTGTACAAGTCACAGCAGGCGGACCTATCTGGCGGATCTATCTTTAGAAAACCATATATCCAACTGAACATGCTTCCAGGCGTGTTCCTCTTGACTTATCTCCTTGGCTTTGCTTATAGACCAGGGTTTTAATGGTCTGAAAGTATCACTGTGGTAACTTCTCAAGAGAGTATGGCATTTGAACTGAAAGGAAGCACACTGATTTAAGAACTTGAAGGTCCTTGGAGGCAGTTTCCCATAATGGTTTAAAAAATGAGCATATTTTGAAGAGAGCCCTCAATCCACCATTTAGTAGCTATGTTATTTGAAGAAATCAATGGCAAGCCTGCAAAAGGAGAGATAATTTCTACTTCTTTAGGTTTTTGGAATTTTATTAAGGTAAAATAAATAACATGTGAAATTGCCTAAAGTAGTAAATGGCTCTTAATGATTGTTTCCTAAGTGAATGGTTGTGCGAAGGGGTGTGAATTTGGAAAGTAGGTCTTGTAGCTCTTTTTGGCCACATTATAGAAACAAACTGTATTTCCCCATATATCTGCATTTCAAAGAGTTCAGTTTTGAGGAACCTGGAAGGTGGAATAAGTGAATTCTAACTGAAGCGAATAGAGAAAAGTAAAATTGCTCTAAAAGTTAAGGGGAAAACTATGGTTGTCCTCTTTTTCTCTGGAGTTGTTTTTGTTTTTGTTTTTGTTTTTGAACCTTTGTGGTCACAAGAGAACTCCTATTGTCCTGAAATCATGCATTACTGGACTGACAAAGACCTTGGTTTGAAGACAATTACATACTCTCTCAGGAGTCCATCACCGAGTGATAATGAGGTGTGAACACATTCCTCAGAAACCACAGACATGCCAAAAGGGCAATTTAACACCTCTTCAAAAGATAGATGAGATATGAATTATTCATACTGAGCTCGGCCTGACTCCCTCTGCACCTGCCTGGTTCGGAACACTGACTGGAGTGATAGGAGCTCTCTTCTGTGGAATGTGTGTAACGTCTCCCCAGGCAAAGGTCACAGTCTTTAGTCTGTTGAGTATTTCTATAGCAGGGGTTCTCAGAGAACTCCTCTCTCCTCTCTGAATGTGTGGGATGTTTGTATGTGTGTATGTGTGTGGACACACTTGTATCTTTTACTTATCTATATGCTACATTTGAACTCAAAGGTAGCACACATTTTCTGTTCTGTCTTTCATTCTTCAAGTCTGCCTACTGTCTGCTCTTGAGTCATGATTTCTATGTATAAGGTGATGGTACTGAATTAAAACACAGCTATTCATTCCCACCAGAATAGCTGAGTTAGGTCGGAATTCATGCCCGGGGCCACAGGTGGAGCAGTGATGTTTGCAAGGCAGCTGGTTACTCCAGTAGATCGAAGACTGGGAGATACTTGTGGTGTATTAAGCCAGTAGGTGAGTACATGGCCCAGACTGACCTGCTTTAAAACAATGTTTGTCAAACCATTTCATGGAATCTCACTGGTGCCATTCAAATTAGGTTCCTAGGGTTGCTTAGCACATAAAGATTGGCTTTAGATAATCATGTGAAATAATTCACTCACTTTATTGATAACTTTGCAGAAGGTCTTTATTTATGAGTTAATTTTACTCTCTTATTCCTCTAAGATACTCATTGATCCAGTAGTATTTTCCCTTGTGAAATGTTTAATAAGCTAGAATATATATCAGAAATATATTAGCACCCCTAGGACAAACATTTGGGAGATTTCTCTACTGCGAGATATGACTATTAAAAGAATTCTGAAATACACATTGAACAAACATTTTGTCTTCAATAATACATAAAATTGAAGCCAGAGTATCCCCTTTTAAGACGGTGCTACTACTTTTAATGCTGTTACATTGTGCTGAAAAATACATATATTTTTTAATGCTCAAATTTAAGCTCCCATTATTACATGCAGAGAGAAAAAGGTATGCAAAGAACAGCTCAGGGCCATTGATTTGGTTTTAGAATATAAGTGAGGTATGGGGTGAAGTCCAGAGCCGACAGCCAAGAAAGAATTTTTGAGACATTTTTGGTACAAAAATCATGAGAGACTATGGACTCTGAAAAGCAATCTGAGGGGTTTGGGAGGTTGGGGAACCAGGTGGTGGGTATTAGAGAGGGCACGGATTGCATGGAGCACAGGGTGTGGTGAAAAAATAATGAATACTGTTAGGCTGAAAATAAATAAATTGAAAAAATTAAAAAAAAAAAAGGTGGTTTGTTAAAGCATGGGGACATGACCTTTGGGCAGAAAGAGCCACCCCGTGGTTGTGAGGGGCAGCTGACTATATTCTTGGGAGTTGGGGGTTGTAAGGAAAAGGGAGATTTCAAAAGGATTTTCATATGTTAAAGAAGATCTCAGGATACCCGAGGCCTTCCCTTAGTCAAGTTAAGATTGTTTTCCCTTCTAGCAAGGCGTTCACATTAGGATAGTTGGGAGCTTCCTGGATGAACATTACCCTCTGCCTCTACAAGTGTCTGTCAATGCCCAGCAGGTTATCAGGACTTTTAATTGTATCCACATTTCCTTCTGGATGCTAGGTTACTGGTAGAAATGCTTTGTTCTTGTAGATTGCTAAAACATTTGTAAACTGAAGGACACCCCTGTCTTGCAGGATTGTGATCTCCTTAAGTTAACTATTTGTTTTCCTTTTCCTTAGCTCTAGGGCAGCCAGGAGTGTAGGAGGAATGTCCCATCTGAGGGGTGGGGTGGGCTGTCAGCTTCTGCTTTGTCCTCAGTTTGCCTTCTGTTCCCACATCACCAAGATGAAGTAGGCCTTAACTGAGAATGTCAGCGCTCACTGATGTGTGTCCAGCTGTTTCTGAGCAAGGACAGCCCCTCTCTGAGCACCTCTGTCTCTCTTTTCTCCTCTTCCATGTATGCGTTTCCATTTCATCAAGTCATCATTCCGTATGGAGCCTGAGCAAAATTCTTTTTTGAAATTAATCCACTAGTGAAAACTTCTTAATTGCTTCAGTGTTTCTCATGTTTAATTTTATATATTCTCTTTTTTTTCTTAAATATAACATTTTCATTTAAAGACACTATCATTTTAAGAATACCATCTTTTAAATAGTAAATTGGAGAGGGAAGAATAAAACGTCAGTTAAATAAGCATATCAATTGCCTGACACCCCAGAATTTTGAAAAAATAAATCTTTAATGAGAAAATAGACTTCTTAGAATTTAGAATATAGAGATACTGCCTTAGAGGTTGGACCATTTTACAGACTTTAAATTTTAAAAAGAATAAATTCTTGTGATAATTTTTAAATTATAGCTTTCCTAGGCTTAGTTCATTTTCTCATCTACTTATGTGGACTCTTTAGTAGAATAATTTACTGCCATTTTTACTTCCTTAAGAAAGCAGCTAAGGATGAGTGCTTGTTTCTGAGTGAACGACTTCAAAAGTTATGTCATGATATCTTGCTATTATTATTAAGGCCAATTAATTCATGCATTTATTTAAAAAAAAGTGGTCTGCATATTCCACATGGGAAGTCCTATCTATGCTAGATGCTTAGAATAAAGGGAGGAGTGGAAATAAACTTAGACACTCATATTCGAGTCAGGTACACGGCTGTTAAACAAATTGTCACACAAAGAATGTAAAACTAAGATACGGCAAGTGTCACCAAGACGAAATACACGGTGCTTGGGACTATTGGTTATAAAGATGTGCTCATGGGATTTGAATTCAAAGAAGCAAGGGAAGCTGACAGGGAGCACCTGAGGCCGGTGAAAACCAATTCATGACTTACCTTCCTGAAGGTGGGGAGCAGGCAGTACCACGCGGGACCATGTGGGCAGCCCCAGTTTTGGTCAGGACCCAGTGAAAGCTGGCCCTAGAGCCTTTATTGTGTCCTCCCTGGGACAGGCAAGGCAGGGAAGAGATTTGAGTAGTTTGAATATTGTCAGCAGTTTTGGGGCTGCAGGCATGGGGGCTCTGTCCTCTGCTGCTTGCCCTGGGTTGACTTAGGGCAAGGGAAATAATTGGCTTGTTGGAGTTTGAGAGTTACATAAAGAAGGTGACTGGGGGTATGGGCTCAGAATTGACTGGTCTGGTTGGAAAGCTGTGTTCCCTTTCTCATTCAAGATGCTTTTTATCTCTCAGAAGTCGCTGGCCCTGGGACAGGAAGTCTGTTCCCAGCTGACTCGTTCCCCTCAGATGTCACAGTATCATGAAATATTTTTCTTAAAGAACAAGATTAATACATATTAATGGCTGGAGTTTAACCTAGGTGACTGAGGTGCTTAGGATTTTCTGAGTGTTATTTTGGGATGAATTGTTATTTAATGATAAATATAGTGTAAATGTATTTTACTAGGGGAATGAAGACAGAAAATACTGTGTGTGTAAAGGTCCACATAGTAGATGCTTTTGGCTTTGAGAGATCTGTTTCAAATACTCAGCTCTGCTGCTGTAGTGGGAAAGCAGCCACAGACAGTACATGGATGAACAGGTATTGGAGGATTTGGCTTATTTATTTATTTGTTTGTTTTATTTTATTTTATTTTAAATTCCAGTACACTTAGCATACAGTGTTATATCAGTTCCAGGTGTCCAATATGGTTATTCAACACCTCCATACATTACCAGTGCTCATAATGACAGGGGCACTCCTTAAACAGCAGCCATATTTAAACATCAGGTGTAGTTTGTTAACTTCTCTTACTCTAAGCAGAAAGAACAGGCTTCTCAGAACCCCCTTGTTGGAAAGAATGAAAGAATATTAGGAAAAAAAGGAATCTTCGATTCAGTACCAGTGTGTCTGGATGCACAGGTTGTGCACTGCACAGTTTTATGTTGTTAGTCTGGTCAACGTAGATGGAGCAAAGAGAACATGGCAAGTATAGTTTAAAATGAAGTAGAGATTATAAAGGTGAGACAGACTTTACAGGCGGTCTTATAGGAAGTGAGATTCAGATTATTCAAAGAAGATCTATAGTAGGCGTGGATTGACTTTTTGGAATATTCTAATTTCAGCATGAGATATGGAATAAATAGAACTGCAGACAGCACCTTATTTGGTTTTGTAGAAATAATACATACTTACTGTTAAAATAAGTTGTGTAGGGTCCCCTGGGTGGCTCAGTCTGTTAACTGTTTGCCTTAGCTTAAGGTCATGATCCATCCCTGAGTCCTGGGATCCAGCCTGAGCAGTTCGCTGCTCCCACAGGGAGTCTGCTTCTCCTACTCCCTCTGCCCCACCCCCATGCTTGCTTGCTCTCTCTCAAATGTTCTATCTCAAATAAATAAATGAAATCTTTAAATAAATAAATAATAAATTGTGTAAGTCTTTAAAAATTATTGCACTCCCAATGTGCTGAAATAATTACCATCACTTACATGAATGCTATTAGAGAAAATTTCAATGAATCAATACAGATAGAGGATCAGAAATCATTTCATATTACACGCTTGTTTTAATCACACCGCACAGTTCGCTCCGACTAGTCTTTAACATGACAGGAAGTGAAATGAGGGTAAAACTAAATTGTTGTAGTGAGATGCTTTACCTACTTCTGCCCTTTCCCTGTCCTTTCTGTGGGTCATTTGGAGGGACTTGTATGTTCGGTAAGCTTGAGAAGAGGAACTTGGCATATGGGTCTCAGGTCGTGTTTTTATTCTTCCCCTCGAATGAGCTGAGCTGTGGGTGTGCATGTTGTTCATTCTTTTGAGTCTGTATCCAGGGGTGTAAAAGTTGGAGCACCTGGTAAGTCGACGTGTAATTTTGGGGGAGCGGTACCATCTGACAGTCCAACAGGAAATGAATGAGGACTCCAGTTTCTGTATATGTTTGTGAATAAACTGTATTTTGCTGTTGTTGCCACAGTTTTTTTTTAAGACTTAATTTTTTTTTAAGAGAAGATTGAGGCTTCTGAAGGATTAAGAGCAGGGTGCAGAGATGGCCCATTCACCTCCTTCTACCCTTAGTACGCAGCCTCTCCATTAACAATGTCACTCATTAAAATAGTACCTTTTTTGTTTTTTAAACCAAGGGTGAACCTACATTGACACTTCGTTATCATCCAAAGTCCATAGTTTGCTCTGTGGGTTGAACAGATCTAGAATACATGTATCCACCATTATTGTAACACACGGGGTATTTTTGCTGCTCAGAAATCCTCAGTGATCGGCCTTCCCGCCCCCAGCAACCAGGGATCTTACTGTGTCCATAGTGTTGCCTTTTCCCGAGGATCATATAGTTGGAACCGTCCAGTACGTGACCTGCTCAGATTGGCTTCCTTCACTTAGTATTATGCACTTCAGTTTCCTTCCTGTCTTTTCATGGCTTGATTGTGTATTTCTTTTTAGGGCAGAGTAATACTCCATCGTCTCGAAATGTCCGGATTTGCTTATGCATCCATCTGCTGAAGGTTATCTTGATTCCCAGGTTTAGGCAGCTCTAAACAGCTGCTATGAATCTGTGTGTGCCGTGTCTTGTGTAGATGTAAGTTTTCAGCCCCGTTGAGTCAATAACAAGGAGCGCAGCTGCTGGAGTGCGTGCTAAGGGACAGTTACATTTGTGAGAAGATGCCAACGTGTCTTTGACGGTGGCTACACCACGTTCAACCCTGTCAGCACTGTAGGAGAATTCCTGTTGCCCCACATCCTTTTCAGCGTCGGTGTTGTCAGTGTTCCCGATTTTGCCTGTTCTAGTCGGTGTGTAATGGTATCGCATTATTTTGTTTTGCGTTTCCCTGCTGACACGTGATGTAGTCCATCTCATACTCTTATTTGCCACGTGAGTGTCTTCTCCAGTGAGTGGTGTGTCTTTTGGCTCATTTGTTAATTAGGTTATTGGTTTACTTATTGCTGAGTTTTGAAAGCTCTTTGTATATTTTGGATGACCGTCCTTTATCAGATGGTCTTTTGCAAATATCTTCTCCCACTCTGTGTCTTGGCTTCTCATTCTTTTAGCATTATTTTTTTCCAGATCAGAAGTTTAACATTTTACTGAAGTCCAGCTTATCGACTCTTTCTTCCAGGGGTCATGTCTTTGGGTCGTCTCTGAGAAGGCATCATCAGACCTGGGGTTGTCTAGGTTTTCTCCTTTGTTCTCTTCCAGGAGTCCTGTGGTTTGCAGTTTACAATTAGGTCTGTGGTCCATATCGAGTTAATTTTTGTGGAGGTTGTAACCTTGGTGTCTAGACTCATTGCTTTGCATGTGGATGTCCAGTTGTTCACATTTGCTAAGATTTTTTAAGATTATTTGATTATTTATTTATTAGATTGAGAGAGAGAGAGAAAGTGAGAGATCATGAGCAGGATCGAAGGGTAGAAGGAGAAGCGGACACCCCGCTGAGCAGAGAGCCTGACACGGGACTTGATCCCAGGGCCCTGGGATCATGACCTGAACTGAAGGCAGACGCTAAGTGACTCAGTCACCCAGGCGTGCTGTTGCAGCATCATTTGTTGAAGAGACTTAATTTGGTTCATTGTCCTGCTTTTGCTTCTTTGTCAAAAATCAATACACTGTATTCACAAGGGTCTATGTCTGGGTTCTCTATTCTGTTCCACTGATTTTTTGGGTCTGTATTTTGCTAATACTACACTATCTTGATGTCTTTAAGTTTATAGTCTTAAAGTTGAGTACTGTCAGTCTTCCAACTTCATTTTCCTCCTTCAGTATTTTGTTGTCTATTCTGTGGATTTTTTAAAATTCTTTCTGGAAACTTTAGAATCACTTTGTGGTTATCTATAAAATAACTTCAAATATTTTGACTGAGATCTCATTGAATCTGCCAACCATATTGGGAAGAACTTGACAATATTGACTTTTCCTATCAATGAACATGGAGCATCTCTTCACTTATTTTGCTCTTTGATATTGTACACCAGCATTTTGTAGTCTTCCTTAAATAGATCTTCTACATATTTTGTTATACTAAGTGTTTCATTTTCCTGTAATCCAAATGATACTGTGTGTTTAATTTCACATTCCACCTGTTCATTTTTGATATGTAAAAAATCAGTTTATTTTGCAGATTGACCTTGCATTTTTTTCAGTTCTTTATATCACTTATTAGTTCCAGGATTCTTTTTTGTTGATTCTTTCAGCTTTTCTACCTACATGATCATGACATGTACGAATAAAAACAGTGTTATAGCTTACTTTCCAAACTTACTTTTCTTGGCTGATTGCATTAACTAGCACTTAACAGGTTAATGTTGAAAAGGAGTGGTGAGAGGTAACATCCTCGCCTGGTCCCGTATCTTATGGGAAAGTTTCAAGTTTCTCACGGTAAAGTACAATGTTCACTGTTGGTTTTTAGGAGACATTTTTTACAAGTTAAGAAAGTCACTTGTATTCTTATTTTACTGGGAGTTCTTATCATGAATGGTTTTGGATTTTGTCAAATGCTTTTTCTGCAGCAGTTGGTATGATCATGTGATTTTTCCTTTTTCAGCCTGTTCTGTGATAGATTATATAATTAATTTTTGATTGTTGAGCCAGTGTTGCATACCAGAAATAAACTCCACTTAGTTGTGTTGTATAATTCTTTTTATACTTATTTGGATTTAATTTTTGTTGAGGAATCTTTCCTCAATGTTTGTGGGAGATATTAGGCTGTACTTGTCTTTTCTTGTAATGCATTTGTCTGGTTTCAGCATTGCCCTATTGCTGGCCTTGGAGAATGAGTTCAGAATTATTTCCCTACTTTTGTCTTCTGAAAGAAATTGTAGAAAGTCCCCAACCCCTTAAAATGTTTGGTAGAATTCACCAGTGAACACATCTGGGCCTGGTGCTTTCTCCTTTGGGAGATTATTATTGATTTGATTTCTTGAATAGATACAGGCCTATTCAGATAATCTATTTCTTCCTGTGTGATTTTTGGGAAATTGTATATTTCAAGGAATTGGTCCATTTCATATTAGTTATTCAGAGTATCCCTTGATTAACCTTTTAATTTCTATGGCATCTGTAGTAATGCCTTCTCTTTTTTTTTTTTTTTTTTTTATAATTAATTTTTGGCCTCTTTTTTTTTTAAGTAGTTAGCATGGCTAGAAGCTTATCAATCTTATTTATCTTTTCAAACAGCCAATTTTTAGTTTCTTTGGTTTTCTATTGATTTTGTGTTTTTAGGATCATTGATTCCTACTCTAGTTTCATTATTTCTTTTATTTTGCTTACTTTTGACTTAATATGCTATTCTTTTTCTAGTTCCTAATGTGGAAACTTAGATTATTGGTTTGAGGGTTTTTTTTAAATTTTATTATATAAACATTCAATGACACAAATTTCCCTTTAAGCCCTGCTTTTTTGCATCCCACAAATTTTGACAAGTAGTATTTCATTTTCATTTATTTCAAAATATTTTAGAATTAGTCTTGTGCTATCTTCTTTAACTCATTTATTATTTAGAAGTGCATTATTTAATCATTGTGTATCTTGGAAATTTCCTGGTTATCTTTCTATTATTGATTTCTAGTTTAATTCCGTTGTGGTCTGAGAGATAATATTGCATGATTTCTATTATTTTCAACTTGCTAAGGCATCTTTTATGACCCAGTATATGGTCTGTCTTATTGAATATTTGATGTGAACTTGAGAAAAAAAATGTGTTTTGTGCTGTAGCTGGATGAAATAGTCTGTAGATTTCAATTATATCCCGTTGATGGATGGTATTGTTGAACTCAACTCTGTCCTTACTGATTTTCTGCCTGCTGGACCTGCCCTTTTCTGATGGAAGGGTGTGGGAATGTCCAACTATGGTAGCGGGTTTATCTGTTTCTCCTTGCAGTTGTATTAGTTTTGCCTCTATCAGTTTGATGCTCTTGTTAGGTACCTACATGTTAAGGGATGGTACATCTTAGAGAATTGCCCATTTATCATTATGCTATGCCCTTCTTTTTCTGATATATTTCCTTACTTGAAGTCTGCTCTGTCTGAAATTAATATAGCTCTTCTCAGTGTGTTCACACTGAACTACATTTCAGGTTTTCCTATCCTGGTGCTGGTTCCGGCTGGTTGTGAGTCTCTGTTCCAGGCAGTCTTGATTCCTTGCATTTGCCTATCTGTCTCTCCAGTCTGGAGGCAGCACTGTGTCCTATGTCCTCTTCTCCCTTGTGGATGAACCTGTTCAGCTTTTCAGTTGTTGTTAGAATGGGGTGGAACCTACATGCTCCTTTCTCACACAATAGGAAACCCTGCTGCTGCTACTTAAACATGGCCTTCTTTATCAATATCTGCATTTTTTTATTATAACCATTTAGCATGTATGAAGTGATTTCTCATTGTGGCTTTGATTTGTTATTTTCCTAGAACAAATTTTTGTGTGCTTACTGAGCATTCATATACCTCTTCAAAGAAATGTCTGCTTAATTCCTTTGCCCATTACTTGAGCTATTTAGCATTTTATTATTGAGTTCTAAGTGTTCTCTATGAATATCAGATATAAGGCCCTTATTAGATACAGGATTTGAAAATATTTTCTTCCATTGCACCTTTACTTTTCACTTTGCTCAGATATTATTTATATCACATTATTTAGATTATTTATCATTATTTAGATTAAGTCCAAATTTTTCATTTTTTTCTTTTGTTGCGTATATACTTTTGATGTGATATCTAAAAATGGTGCTCTATCCTAAGGATAGGATATTTACTTCTTTGTTTTCTTGTAAGTGTTTTATCATTTTAGTTCATACGTTTATGTCTCTAATCCACTTTGAGTTCATATTTGAATATGATTTGAGGAAGGAGTCTATTTTCATACCTTTGAAATCCAGTTGTCTCAGCACTTTTTGTCAAAATAACAATTCTTTACTCATTGAATTATCTTGATTGTATTCTTGCTGAAAATGAGTAAGTAGATCATCCTGGAGACCACAGTTCTTTTAACCGAATCAAGAATTACAACCAATGAACGTGAAATTCCTTTTTATTTGATTCTTTAGTTTCTATCAACAATATTTTATAATTTTCTGAGTACAAATTTCATACTTCATTTGTTAAATTTGTTCCTAATTATTTTACCATTTTGATGCAATTGTATTTGGAGATTTTGAATTGTTCATTGTTAAAATATTGAAATTAAATTAATTTTGTATAATTTTGTGTATTAATCTTGTATTCTTTAGCTCACTGAAATTGTTTATTAGTGCTAATCATTTTTAGTAGGTTTTTAAAGATTTTTTACAAATGAACTCATGTTTGCTATGTTAGTTTTCTCTGTTTTTGGTGAAGATATTTTGAATTTTGTCAAGAGTTTTTTTTTTTCTTTATCTATTTAAATCATGGGGGGATTTTTTTGTGCCTTATTTTGTTGATACAATATATTGCATGAATATCTTTTGGATCTTAAATCCACTGTTACGTGGCTCTTATTGGAAGCTGATGGCTGAGTGTAACAGCAGGACAGCCAGAAGGTAAATGAGGAGGTCAGGAAAGAGACAGTTAAAACTGGACATTTCCATTAATATATTGTAGCAACTCTGGACACTGGACCAGGGCTGGGTTTTATTGTTTACTCTTGTGTCACTTTTTAGAGGATGCAGTCTGGGTATGTGCCCTACCACCCAAGGGTTGCTATGGTTTTAGCTGTTTTTTCTTTGATGGCTCTATTATTTTAAACAGTAGCCTGGGCATGGTTTTTTGTTGTTGTTGTTTTGTTTTGTTTTGCACAGTGTTATCCAGTTAAAGGCAGCCGCTTTGTGGAGAGGTAGCTTTGATGCCAATCACTGAGGTTACGCCAGAGGGCTCTTCTTAGCCATCTATTCTCTGGTTATCCCTGTTAAACTTCTAGCGGTTGACTCTCACTTGTTGCTAGTAGAGGGATAGCAGCTTCTATTGAATTGCACCAAGATCTCTATCAATTTTGACAATGCCCGTGGGAACTGAACTTCCCTAAGCTCTGTTCCAGATAAAGTCAGTCCAGTAGGTAGGGCCTATGGAACACTTATGGACTTTCTTATTGCTCTTATGAGCCTTACGTAGTTGACTGTATTTGTCATATAACACTGTCTAAATCTAACAGGTATAACATGTTAATTTGGTTCATTTATATATTGAAATTGATTGCCATTGTAGTGATACTTAGCACCTCTCTCCCATTATATAATAGTGCACTTCTCTTGTCTATATTCATTATACAATACATTCAGTCTGTCTTATTGCTACTTGATGGAAGTGTGTACCCTTACTCAACATCAGTCTCATTCTTCCCCCAGGTCCCCCCGTGAACGTTCTTTTCCCCTAAGTAGCCCTGCATTATAACCAGTGCTCTGGGACAGCAGCCCTCTTCTCCTGTCTCTCTCCTCTTCTGTCTGCTCTTCCCTCTTCTCATTCTCTTGGAATGATGCCCTGCTCTATGAGTTGGGTGCTAAATGGAAATGGGAGTCCCTTGTCTTCTCATCTCCCATTCTTCACCATGGAATTTCCCCCATTGGTGAGCTGGTGTAGGACAGCTGGATCCCAGTATTCTCAGCCAGCCGTGTTTGGGGATTACATGTCCATAGTGCGCATGGACACTGGGAGCAGGGTGGGCGTTCCAGGCCTCATGACCATGCTTGCTTGCAGCTATGGGGAATGTGAGCAGTGCTGGTGGCCTGCCCTTCCCCAGGCACTAGACTGGGAACTGAGTTGAGTGGGAGAATTCTCTTCTCTGCCTGAGTGAGAGCTTCTGTCACACTGGCTTGTGGGGCCTGTGAGAGGAACTGGGTCATGGCTCACATGTTCTTGGTGAGGTACAATAGGTTTTCTTCAATAAATGTTCTTCTACTGGCTTGGTTGCTCTGTGCCCTCACAGAAATAGCCAGCCTTTAATGGTTGTGTTATATATATATATATATATATATATATATTCTTTTTTTTTCCCACAAACTGTGACTATTTCACTCTGGACACCACTGATTTCCTCACACCCTTACTTCAGAAGTGCTCCCTCCCTTTTGTTTTTGCCTTTTTTTTTTCTTTTCATCTATAATCACTACTCCCGTTTCCACACCTCACTGAAACTCACTGTAGGGGACCTTGTGCATTTGCTCAATTATATGTAACTTTAAATTATATGTAGTTTTGTGCTGTGGTGTTGTATATGCATATCTTCAAACTTTATATGAATAGTATTAATACAAACACACATTCACACAAGCATTTTTTTAACTCAACTCTATTGATTCAAGATCTCTTTATACAAATCTCTAAGCTTTCAGTTTACTGTTTCTAGTAACTGAAAAATATTCCATAGTACTAGCAAATAATTTACTAGATCTATGGAACTGAACAGTTCTTAGCAGATAATGAACTATGTGCTCCATTGATGAAATTTCCTAGTAGTGGTTGCAGCTCCCCAGTGCCAGGGATGAGAGTGCAATGGGTACTCATCGACAGCTGTCTTTGTGGGTGTGTGCCTGAGGGTAACTCAGCATTATGTCCGTGCACGGGATGACTGAGCCACTGTGAACGTCTGGGTGTGTACTCCTTAAGATCCACCACAGCGCTGTCCAGAATGGCTAAAGGAGGCTTCAGTCTTATTCCAAATACACAAAGCTTGTTTTCCTACAGTGGCCAACATCTGGAATATTTAACTTTGTAAATTTTTATATTGTACAGAAAAATATTGTTTATTTTTTAACTATCTGGGTAATAGAGTAATCATTACTTTATGAAATTAATCATAAATTTCCTGAATATGAAAAGGCTATTGTGCTCTCTGCTTATTTCCTGCTTTCCCATCATTTTCAGAAAAGGTATAGATTTTTTTTTTTTAGTATAAGCTCGTCTGATATAGCCAGCCTTTTCTCTTAAATTTTCAAACAACTCTTAGCCCTTTGTTGTACTGATAATTCTTATTTTATTTTATGTACTCTGTGTTTTGCATTATAAATGATGTATTTGTGATCTTAAAAAGGTTCTTCATCAGTCAAAGGATACAAAGATATTTTTTGGTATTTTTGCTACTGTATTTGTATTTTAGCTTTCATATAAGGATATTTAATTTATGAAGATCTTCTGTTGCATAATGTATAAGATAGGTATAAAGTCTTATTTTCCACTTAAAGTTTTTATCCCAATACCATTAGTTGAGCTCTTTATGTTTTATATGTATAAAAATCGCATGCAAAGTTTTCATATGCACATGGATATGAAATTGAACTGTTCTATTCCATTTAACCACCTTTGTCTGAGGTAGTATTGCAATATTTCTTGTTATTATACTTTGTAATATAGTTTGCTATCTGGTAGGACACATTTATTCTCATTGCTCTTCTTTATCAAAATTGCTATAGTCATTAAATCTTTTTTTAATAAAAAATAACTTCTTAAAATATTTTACAAAATCCTTTAATCTTTGATCATAAATGCAGCATTCCTCCCCTTTTGAGTTGAATCCTTTTGTCTCCAGCTTTTTAAAAAATTTAATTATTTTTATTAACATATATTGTATTATTTGCCCCAGGAGCACAGGTCTGTGAATCATCAGGCTTACACACGTCACAGCACTCACCATAGCACATGCCCTCCCCAATGTCCATCACCCACCACCCCATTCCTACTCCCCCACCCCCCAGCAACCTTTAGTTTGTTTTGTGAGATTAGGAGTCTCTTAGGGTTTGTCTCCCTCCCAATCCCATCTTCTTCCATTTTTTCCTTCCCTACCCCCCAAACCCCTTCCCCTGACTCTCAAATTCCTCATATCAGAGAGATCATATGATAATTGTCTTTCTCTTAGTTTAGTCATTAAATATTTATGTACATTTGGAAAAAGATGTTTAAATTCTTAAAAACTGCTATGAAAATTTTGATCAAGAATACATTAAGATAATACATTAATGTAGAGAGGTTTGAAATTGTGACATCTTTTATTAAGTCTCTCTATCCACAAAAGTTCTCTATCTCTTTGGTTAAATATCTTTTTTTCCCCTTTGAATACAATTTTAGTTTCAACATTTAACTTGTACTTTTACTTTTAATTAGATACATTTTAAACCTTTATGAATATTGTTTTACCTTGCAGTATATTTTATGATTTAAATAACCATAATTAATTTTTGTAAGGTTGTCTGTATCCATCAGATTTGCTTATTCCTTTATTGATTTACAGAGATTCTTGATTCTATTAAATTTCTAGAATACATGATGATATCCTATGCAAATAGAACTGGTCTTTTTCTTTTCATACTTCTCATTTGTTTCAATATATTGCATTGTGTTGTTCAGGACCTTCAACTGTATGTTAAAAAAATAGCAGTGATGGTGAATACACTTTGATCTTGTCTTCAAAAGACATGAGTTATGATAAAATGTTTATATGAGTCGTTACATTGTAATTTGGTATAAAAACTATCAGGTGTAGGAACCTTCCTATTTTTGAGGGCTTAATCACAAAAATGTTGAATTGCATTAGAATCTTTCTCTGTGTTTATTGAGATAATCATGTAATTTATTAATGTCTTAACAACTGAATCTCGTTGGCAGATTTCCTGATAGTAAAGTACTCTTGTTTTCTTGAATGTATTTAACCATTGATGTATGCCATCATCCACTGCCAGATGAAATAGTCCAAGGACAGTATTAGCAATTTAAGTTAAAGTTCAGATGTGAAATAGGGCTTTGATTCTTCATCTTTTTTATTTTAAAAATGAATATTGGTACACCTGGGTGGCTCAGTGGGTTAAGCGTCTGCCTTTGGCTCAGATCATGATCTCAGGGTCCTGGGATTGAGCCCTGCTTTGGGCTCTCTGCTCAGCAGGGAGCCTGCTTCCCCCTCTCCCTCTGCTGCTCCCCCTGCTTGTACTCGCTCACTCTCTCAGTCTAATAAGTAAATAAAATATTTTTAAAAATTAATATCCTACCTGCAATATAAAGAAATAGGATAAAGCATACAAATAATGATTACTTTTTTATAAAAATTAATTTTATAGAGGTTAGTTTTTCTTTGTAAATTTAAAAGCAGTAACATTTAATACATTGTATTTGTATGTGTCTGTGTAGATAAAGATTTTTAGCATTTTAATTGCCTTAAAGATATTTGTCTATTTATACATATCAAATTATGTTGATATTATATATTTATTGGGGGCCATGTCTATTTTTCTGTAATTCCTAAATTTTAAACATTTACATTTTATTTATTTCTGTATTTCCTATTTTTTCTTGAATAATATTCCCAGATGTTTTTTCCCCTTTTAGATCCATTTCTATGAATCCTTTTTTACTCTTATTATGTTATCAGTTGTGATCATAATGATGTCCTCTATGTCAGTGCTTCCTCCCCGCATCTTTATTACATTGTTCCTTCTTTTGGGGTGAATTATCTATTTCCTATTCCAGTTTTTGTGTTCATGGTTTGCACACTTGCTCTTTTTTTTTTTTTTTCTGTGTTCATGGTTTGCACACTTGCTCTTTTTTTTTTTTTTTTCTGTTCAGGTCTTCGGACAAATATAATCAAACTTGTAAATTTCTGGGGCACCTGGGTGGCTCAGTTGGTTAAGCGTCCAACTCTTGATTTCTGCTCAGGTCATGATCTCAGGGTCCTGAGATGGACAGAGAGCCTATTTAAGATCATCTCTCTTCCTCTCTCTCTGACCCTCCATTCCCTGCCCCCCCCCCACCACTGCCGCCAACTTTTACTCTCTCTCTAAAATAAATAAGCAAATAAATAAATAAAGTTATAAATTTCCTTTTAAATGCTGTTTTAGTACCTTAATTTATGTGCCCTTCTAATGGGTTCCAGGTTTAAATGTTTTATGAGTATTTTAAAAAAATGACTTTTTTAAATCAAGGGTTAGAAAGTAGTATGTAATTTATTTTCTAGTTACACACTTTTCAAGGCTCTGCTTTATTACTGATTTCGATAGTGAGGGAGCATAATCTGTATGATGATTCCTTAGAATTAGAGATGTTCTTGCCTGCCTTCTACCTTGTTCTATTTGTTGGTGCTCCATGTGCTGTCAAAACTAATATTCATTAGATTTAAATTTCTGTGTATATGCCTGTGTGTACTTATGCATGCATATATTACATATAATATATATGTGAAACATACAATTTCTATTTATTGTTGAAATTTTTATATTATTTTTAAAAACCTGGGTGACTTCTCAGTTTCCTAGAGAATATTCTAAAAACCTTTAACTATCACTGACCACTCATCTGCGGTCCCATGTCCTGGAAACCAAGGGCCCCTCCTGTTCAGGGCTTTGTCCCAAAGCCTGCTGAGTCTGATGGGGCCAGCCCTCTGCCTGCCTGAGCTCAGTGGCCACTGCAGAGAGGGGCGGGAGGCGTCCTGCTGCTTGTATGCATTCATCGTCTTTCTGGGAAACACAAGCTAAGTATTCAAATGACATTTAAAAACCATGTTTCAGACGTTTTATGCTTTCCTGATTTCAGTTTTACTGCCAGTCATTTTATAAACAACTTTAACATTCTGATCTGCTGGTTTTGCTGTTGATGGGCTGAGAGGTCTCCGTGAGTACTGTTTGTACAGGAGTGCTGTGCGAGGGAGTTGTCGGAGCACTCGCCCTCGAGCAGCTCCTTCCCCTTGTCTTAGAGCAAGACCAGCTCCAACACACACAGTGGACTGGACCTGCTTTCCCTTTTCCCTCCATCAGCCAAAGGACTTCTGTAAGACCTGTTTCTTGTTTTTGTTATTGTTAGAGACATCTGAAACCGTATGATTTTGTGTTATTTGTGGATAACATTTTGGCTTTTGACTTCCTATTTTAGGGTCACTTCTTTTCTAAGTCAAATGTTATCTGGATATCTGATCTATGTTATCTGGATATCTGATCTATGAACTGTGTCCCCCCTGCCCTGTATATTGTCCCTTAAAGGATTTGAAATCATTCCAGGGCCAATTATTATTATTATTATTTTCCTTCACAATAATAAGTTTGTGAGCAGCCCCTGGTATCGAGGATACTCTGTACTGTTGCTCGGAGTTTCTTCGGTCTTCACCGAGCAGGTGGCGGGTGCACATCAGTCCTTCAGCATGTCCCTTCTGGAAATGGTGTCCTCTTTTCCAATGTGAGGCTTAACCGGTTCCCTCGGAGAACCCCTGCTGTTCCGTGCTCTGTCACATGCTGCTGTACTGAGGACTTCTGCCGTCGCCGTGTATCTAGGCACATGGGAAACAGCCATGAAGGTGCTTTGTCCCCTTCAGAACCCAGCAGACGCGTGAAGGCAGGCGACGGCTCAGCTTTCCGCTGAGTTCCAGAACCTGGACGTGTGCAGTGAGGAGCACAGGGCACTGAAGGGAGGAGCTGCGATGTTTTCATCTTGATTTCACTGAGCATGGCTTCGCTTTCATGAGTCAACCTCAAAGGTGACTTCCCTCTGTGTATAGAAACTGCAGCCTTGAGAGAAAATACTCCTGGCACGGTCTGGAAACAGTTTGTGACTGTGTGGGTTCAGCCTGCTTCCCTTATGTTCTGAATCACACATACATTTGAGTGGATAGTGAGGGAGCACTGGTATTTTGACCCCGAGATAAGAGAATATTACTTAAATCATAAAACTTGACATGCCACTGGAAGGAAAACAATCCCCAATTTCACATCTCTCTTCTAAACAGGTGTTTTGGATAAGATTATAGAATAGTATTTCCAAAAGTAACTGAACCCAAAAACTAGCTACAGTTTTGAACCATAGTTTTGGTGGTTAGCATTGTCAGGGCCGGGGCAATTTAGAAAACCACCTCCTTGGTATAATGGCGGAAACAGGTGTGTTCCAAATGAAGAGTCAGTACCTCTTGAGGAGGTCACCGTCTTAAGATGTTGTGTCAAGGGGCGGCTGGGTGGCTCAGTGGGTTAAGCCTCTGCCTTCGGCTCAGGTCATGATCTCAGGGTTCTGAGATTGAGCCCCACATCAGGCTCTCTGCTTGGCGGAGAGCCTGCTTCCTGCTCTTTCTGCCTCTCTGCCTACTTGTGATCTCTCTCTTTGTCAAATAAATAAATAAAATCTTAAAAAAAAAAAAAAAAGACGTGTCAACAGTTGATAGCAAATCACTGTTGACTTGGTATCCTCTGCTTCTTTCTGAAAGACCCAAGACACACTTGGAACTTTTCATCCCACCCCACAGTCCGCCGTGGGTTCCCTCTCAGGTCCCCAGTACCTTGTCTACAAAGTATAAGCTAACATTTTGAAGACATAATATGAGAGACGCAACCTTGGATGTAAGTCGATGCAGAATTCTCAATGGAAGGATCAGTTTTCCTTTCCTTGAAATAGTCGTTTTGTTATGAACATGACATTCTATTACTGATTTATTTTTTAACCATGGGGAGAGAAAGACCCATTTTTACTGCAGTGCTGGCAGTTCTTCTCCCCGAGCAGACTCTCTCAGTCCACAGAAACAGGCGGCAATCTAATGGCGTAATATCAAGAAGTTTGTTGTCGGAGGCAACGCTCTTCATTTCAGTAGTCAAGGCAGGGAGGGCTGTACTCTGGCTGGAAGAACACATCTGATTCCAGAGTCAATTTTAGTAAATGCTTAAAAACCCACCTTCAGACCACTTAGAACCAAACACAAATCCATTAGAAAACCCCAGAGAAACCTCATGGGTCTGGATTTATGCTGTTTGTGGAGTCACTGTTACTTCTCCAAAGCATTTTGGATATAAATCAAATGGAGAAGATACTGAGGAAGAATGCAGTGTGATATCTGGCATTTTACCATCTGGAAAAGTGCATGCCTGTGACTTTAGTCAATCTTTTCATAAGAATCCGTTTAGAACCTACTTTTTTATTTTTTCCTTGAGTAACACTTCACAAAAGCTTTATTTAAAATCCAAATCTCAACTGAGATTATTTTCGACAAATGTCTTTTTGAAACAAGGATTCCTAATTGTTTCATTGTACTTCCGAGACATTTAGGACTGATTATTTTAAATAAAATGAACTAGTTATGAATGGATGAACGTTACCATAGTTTCTTGGGGATGACACAATGCATAGCAAGAAAAGAAATAAGAGAAATAGAATTTTCCCCCTTCTCTTTTTTTTAATTTCAGATATTGCCAGAAAAATCATAATATTATATTATTTGAGGTTATTTTCCTTTTTAAAAATGGCATTGGCAAGACTGCAGGTGGACTGGAAATGTGGACTCTATCTCATGACCACCAGAAGGCACGGGGATTACGATGGTTTCCTGTATATATGCATTTAGAGAAGTCTTTCATGTGGCGCATCTGGGTGTGGACTTGGGGGTGCCTTTTAGCCAGCTTAGTATTGCCTCTTTTTTTTTTTTTTTTTTTTTTTGGCTGTTCTTTCTTTCCAGCACTTTCTGTGCTCCTCCCCAACATTGTAGCTCCTACTTGAGATCTGCAAGAAACCACATCGCCTTTGTTTTTTAAAGTAGCCCACTGATTCCAGGAGTAAATTTGAGCTGGTGATCTGTAACATCATCTCTAGGGTTAATAGTCTGTGAATCTAGTATGTTTCTCAATTTGAAAAGAAAACATGTCGTAGGTATGCGTGTGTCTTTTTCGTACAGATATTTAAACATTTGATGTCTAACCACATGATAGGTGAGTAGATGTCATGCTCAGAAAATATGAATAAACAGACAAGCAGATGGAAAGGCGCTCCTGTGCTGTTTTCCTGGTAGTGTGTGTATCCAGTGACCATTATCCGTCTTTTGTGGATGAATGACTCAGCTAGAGTTCCTGACGATGTCTTCTACAAGTAAGAGTGGAAAGTGAAGTAGAAAAGGGACAGGGTGGGGCACCTGGGTGGCTCAGTGGGTTAAGCCGCTGCCTTCGGCTCAGGTCATGATCTCGGGGTCCTGGGATCAAGTCCCGCATCGGGCTCTCTGCTCAGCGGGGAGCCTGTTTCCTCTTCTCTCTCTGCCTGCCTCTCCACCTACTTGTGATCTCTCTCTGTCAAATAAATAAATTTAAAAAATCTTTTAAAAAAAAGAAAAGAAAAGGGACAGGGCATTGGCAAGCTATCAGCAGATTTGTCCTTAAAACAAATATAGCTCTAAGAACCTGTCTGCAGTCATCATTGTGGAACTTGATTCGCTCCTCTGTAAGATGAGGGAGTTGAATTTGGTGGTTTCTGAGGTCTCTTCTCACTCTGTGTTTCTGAGATTCTATTAATATTCACCAATTCCAAAGTTGCTCAACTACAGAGAATGAGCAACTACATAGCAAAGTCCGCCAAGTTCTGCTCATGGAAGTAAGTGCCATAGAAATTCACTTTAACCTTGATACAAGTTAGAGCAAATGAAATGGAAAAGATTAGCTGAAATGCCAAAGTCAGATTAAAACAAAATGGAAATCGAGATTTTCCTCTATTAGATGTATTAATTTGACTTTCCTTCTTTACTGCATTTGTAGTAATACTATTTGACATTAGTATCCGGACGTCAACTTAAAACATTGTTAGTTCAGCTAAATGTCAGATTCTTGTCCAAGTCTGAAGAGTTCAGGTAGAAAGGAGGAAAGTAGTGGTGATCAGTTCTAGAAGAGCTATATATTCAACGTGTGCATTTATTTTACTAGAGTATAACTCTGAACAAGAGACCAGTGTACTTACCATCTAAATAGTTACCGGGATGCCATAGAAGGGAGTCTCGTGAAACATACAGATTCCAATTTTGTTAATTTTACAAGCTGTGCTGGGGGGTGGGTCGGCAGGGGAGTTGGTAATGACTCCAGTTGGGTGACACTTACAATGGTCCACAGCAGTGAGAAAGGATGGGACCCTGCACTAAAATTTTGCCAATAAAGATAATAAGAGCTAACATTTATGGAGTGCTGATTGTGCGCTGGCATTTTTCTGTGTGTTATATATGAATTATTTAATTTAATTCCGACTATGACTTGTGATCATAATCTCAGGTATAAAATGAGGATGCCCTGTGGGACGCCAGAGCCCATGCTTTAATCATCCCACTCTGCTCTTCACGTTCAGAAGACTGAGAAGGGACATATCCAATGAAAGATTAGATGATGAAAACAAAAAAGAACAGTGGGGGTCACTTTGCTGTAACTTGTCATGCAGCGCCACAGTGAGTCAAGTATGAATTCTCACCTCCAAAAATCTTTGGACTAATATGTGTGTATATATATATATAAATATATATTATATAATTATAATTATAAATTAAAATAATTATATATAATATACTATATAATATAATTATATAAAACAATTACACATTAATTAAAATATATATTAATATATAATAAATACATATGTAAATATATATTTACATGCATATTTATACTCCATATGTGATTTCACAGGCACCTCGTTGATACTTTAAAAATTCTTGTGAGGTGTTTATTAATACTGTGTTTCAGAAGTTGAGTGTCTGAGATCAGAAGTCAATCATCTGAATTCAAACAGGTTTAGATCCTTCTTTTCCAATCACAAGTTCAGGTTTATTTGTTTGTTTGTTTGTTTTTTACCATGACATTGTAGATTAATGAGGATTCAGGAAGAAGAGAAGCATGGTAACACCAGCCCTGTTGACTTATCTTGCAAATAACAATGCAGCAGAGAGATTGTTCTGAGTTTCTCTTTCTTCCTTGTCCTCCGTCTCTCCTTCCCTCTCTCTCTCTCTTTCTTTCTTTTCTTTTCTTCTTTCTTTTTTTCTTTTCCTGTTTTTGTAAGATTATAGTTCTCAGTCAGGTAAATTCTGGTCTCACTTAGGTCATGACACTGATGGCTCCATTGATATTCATGAACCTTGACTTTTATTAGCTCATCATTGTAATTCAAAGATGGATTTTTAAATTCATCCGGAAGGCCTTGGAAAGGTGGACGGTATTACTTGTTATGTGACTGTGGTGCAAATAGATTTATTTCTCTTCCAGTTGAAAGTGGGTCATACTACTCAGAGTTCTCCATGCAAATATGGAATTCAGGATTGGAGGTTTGATTGAGTCTCCTTGTTTGCCTCTAGAAAGAAGAAGATGAAACAGAATCAATCAATCCATTAGACTTCAATAATGGCTCAAAATGTCCTGTCATGTAGTTAAGTGGGGGAAAAAAATCCTGAAAAAAAAAAAAAGGAAAAAAGGAAATGCATTAAAATTATTTTATGTATGAGAAAGGACAATTTGAGTCAGTCATCATAGATAAGTGTGCTTTTAGCAGTTAAAATGAATTCAGAGGTCCTGGAAGAGCTGAATAATTTAAGCAGACTTTGTATTTATTTGGGCATGTCTCTTCTAATAATGCAACAATAGGGTCCCTCTTTGGGTCTGTACTAATTAGTTAGCAATAAAAAGAGAGACAGCATCCTTCATTTATTTCAGTTTTCCCCCTTAAAAATAGAGTTTTCTGAATTTCTCCGGATCTCAGCTGAGTGCACACGATCTGAGAAATGAAGCACATATATTCAAACCTGAAGGGTGTGCAAGGGACAAAGCCACGTAGGACACTGATGACAGCCCGAGAAGGTTTTGCTACTTCACATCGCTATGCAGGACACAGCCAGAGAGGTAATGACAGGGGAAATGAATCTTTAGATTTAAGGATGATTTGAGCTGTTCAATGTGGCACAAATATTCAGCAGTTTGACACAGTTTTCATTAAGCAAATTAAGGCAGCTTTGAAAGGAAGCCTCAGTAGGTAGTTGAAGTAATATAGTAAAGAGAACCAGATTAGGGTGATGTTGTAAAATCCACAGTGGAGTACATAAGGCTTGGCACTTCGAAGTGGAGAAGGGTATGTCTTGTGTTTTCCTATTTTAACAGTTTTCCATGAGACTTAACTAACTTCATGGTTTGCTGTTCACCCTTGTGGTGGGGGTGGGGTGAGGGGTTTTGTTTCCACCTTTGTTCGTCTCTGCCTAAATCCCTTCTTAGAATTTACATGGTTTGCTCTAGTATTCATATTTATATTCTGCCTGATTTACTCAAGTAGGAAATGTGAACCATAATGGGGAAGTTGAGCTTCATGCCAGCATGTACCTGCTTTTGACAGTGCTCAACCCTTTCTTTACACTGGATGCTTTTCAGATTAAGAACGCAGAGGCAACACTCCTATTTTATTATCATAGGTAGGTCACTAACATGGCAAAGAAATATTCTGGCTTTATATTCAATATCAAGAATACTGAATCCTTTCATATTCCTCCAAAAATCCTCTTACTCTTTTTTTTGGGGGATGTTGACAAATTGGAAAAAAAAAAAAAAAGAATATAAAGCCAGAATATTTCTTTGCCATGTTAGTGACCTATCT